>NC_074715.1:11571785-11871785 GCF_947242115.1 Biomphalaria glabrata
GAAGGAGCACTGTTGTATCAAGTCTTGTACCTGGTGCCCTAGAATGTCACGAGTGGTCCTGTGGCCAATAGAAACAAATAAAATATAAATAAGCAAAAGAAGAAAGAATGCTTAAAAATAAAAACAAAGTTTATAGAAGGGAAAGAAGCGCTAATTACTGCCATTTATCTCAAGATGGTAGGTTTTAATTCCCTTTCTGCTATATAAAACAAAGTTAATTAATTACTATTAATAGATTAACTGATTGTTGTTTTTTTTCTCTCAAACTCTGCCTCCTCGTGTCTATCTCTATATATATCTTTGTCTCTCTCCTTCTGTCTTCCCATTTCTCCCTATCTCTCTCTCTCTCTCTCTCTTCCTCTCTGAAACAAACTTACTATTATCTTCATTAAGCGAATTTAGCAATTATGTGGTTTGCAATTAAGCGGACCCCTCTGTATTTATATGATGTATGACTATGTCTCTGCGAAGTAGGATTCTAATTGTTTGATCTTAGTGCAACATTTCATTGCCAAAAAGCGATAGTTTCTTTTCGCTCTTAGCTCTAGACTCCCCGCAGTGCGTACTATCCGACTTACTCGCTTTCACGGTTGAACAGTTCTCTGAAGTTGTACTCGACGGTATTGGAGCTGGAACTGGTGGATTCTTTTTCCCAGCAGTCTTTGCAAGTCTAGGAGAAAATATGTTGTTGTTTTTTTTACATTTTAAAGCAAAGAGAGATAGATAGATGGATAGATAGATAGATAGATAGATAGATAGATAGATAGATAGATAGATAGATAGATAGATAGATAGATAGATAGATAGATAGATAGATAGATAGACAGCAGACAGACAGACAGACAGACAGATATAGATAGATAGATAGATAGATAGATAGATAGAGGTCCTATTTAAAATATGGGACACAGCATTTTTTATAATGTATGTCTTTAGATGTATTTTCAGTCTTCAAAGGGGACACAATTCAGAATTCAGAAAGGGGAGGTAAACCTACTTCAGTAAAATAAGTGTTTTGGGCTTCCATTCTGTCATTAGTAAAACTCATGTTCATGCTAAAGTTGTCTAAGAAGTTATCCATCCTGCGAGCGTCACCACCGGAGCTGTAGACAGGACAAGAATACTAAGTGCCAACATAATAACGTAAATTTATTAGGACGACATGACATATTCTATACATTTTTACCTTACCAACTTTACGAGATTAAAACTGCTATTAAAAGTGCACTCAGCATAATAGAACACGTTCCTGCCATAGTCAATAATATAAAATTTTACTCCAGCTCTGACTAATATTTAATATTTACCTGTAGTCCATAGTGGGTTTCCAGTCTTTTGCCTTTTCCATCATCTGTTGCGGATTGATGGCGTTGATCAGATCACGCAAGGCTTGTCCAGCTTTGTCTTTCTAGCACAACGTGGAGACAGGACAAGAAGGAATAAATCAATGCGCAATGTTAGTAGTGATGGGAACCAAACTAATTTTTTTTAGTTAAACTAAAACTAAGTTTGTAAACCTTTACTTAATCACAAATTGAAAAAAATTTGTTAAACTAAACTAAGAAACTTTAGTTAAACTTTTACTAACTATTTTGACCTTTTTTAAGGACAAACAGCCAAACATGAAAAATATAAAGCACAACCAATCTCTTTAGCAAAATGTAATAAACATTTATTTGTGCACATGAAAAAAGATTTAAATGTCTTTATGGGATAGATGTAGATCTTAATAGAATCACTAGAATGATACTATTATAGAAAGAAATTAGAAGTCATTGTCCAAGTTCTAATATAAGTTACCTTTAGAAGTAATGATAAAACTGCATGTTGACTCTAACTAACTCTAGATTCTAGAATATTCTGGATCTAATATCTTCCACAAACGAAATGATCAGAAATATAATCTGGATCTAGAATTAGATCTAGCTACTAGACCTAGATCAAATAATTAATATTTTAATCTATTTTAAATCTAATCTAAGAAATACTAGTTACTACTACTACTACTAGATCTAAAATCTAGTAGTAGTAGAAATCTTAGTAACTCTAGATCTAGAGATTTTAGATTATTATATAATTATGATTAGGTATAACTAGATATGGGTATTTAGATCTATATACTCTAGTAGATAATAGTAGATCTAATAATCTAATAGATCTAGATAGTAGATATATATATTTTTATTTTTAAGTATAATTATAATAGAAGTAGATGTAGATCTAGTCTAGATTTAGTATTAGATCTAGTTTTAATCTAGTATAGTGACGACTATTATTAGTATTATAGTTATAGTCATTATAGATAGATCTATCATCTATGCATCTTAGGTCTTAGTATAATAAGTAATCTAAATATATCTAGATTCCTAGATCCAATCTAGACTCTAATTCTAGAATAGTAGAATCTCTAAACTGACTAAACTCATAGATCTAGTCTAATAAAGTAAAGTAATATAGATTTCAATTAATAGATTTATATTATTGACTTATAATTTTAAATTTACATCTAGATCTAAGACTAAGTCGACTAAGACTCTACTTAAGACTAAGAGACTAAAATAATGAAATATAGACTATTATGACTATAGATCTAATAGTAGTAATAGACTAATACTAATAGATTTAACTCTAGACACTCTAGTAATAATCTAGGAAAAAGTATTAAAATAAAAAGAGTCGACATTTCTTTAATACAGGAACACACTGGTGTTTAATAAAAAGCAGCAAAATGTAGATCTATGGAAGCAAGGAATTAATCGGGATTTATCAAGCAGCGAAACTTGCTAGAAATATAATGAACACGTTTATTTTTCTCGCCTTGCAAATAGTCTACCTTGAATTGGCGGGAATAGCGACCGGGTAAAGGTCAAAAGGCTTTCTAGTGACCTGTGCACCCTCTAGTTTATTCTCCTCTCTATTTTTCATTATATACATTCTCCAAATTACATAGATCTAAATATTTATTGGTATGTATGTTAAAAAAGTTTGTAAAATTTGTAATTAAACTTTTTAGTTTGTAACTAAAAAAAAAAATAATTAATCTAGGATTTTAACTAAACTTTTTTTTTTTAATTAAACTTTGGCCTTAACTAATTTTTTTTAGTTAAACTAAAAGTTAGCAACTTTTTAGTTAACTTTTGCCCATCACTAAATGACGGATAAGAAATAATGATCTATTGAACTTTCTCTCTCGTATATTACTTGGGATGGCCTCGGGGACAAGAGGATCATCTTCAAAGGTATGATGTCTGAAAGCATCAGGTATTATCAGCATTTTATACGCAGTTAATGTAGAGCAATGTTTCCCAAACTGTGGTCCGTGGAACAATAGGGTTCCCCGTGGCTTGAATACATGTTCCATGAACTATTGGAACAAATAATTTTTAGGCCTACACATGAATTATTCATAAGTACCCGTAGACAAAAAAGAAACGTTGATTTTATGGCATAAGTTTGTCGAAATAATGAAATAAAAATAGAGACACAATTTATTAGCATGACTATAAACTTTGAACTGATCTAAACTGTGTCTTTAATTTCTTCTTCTTCTTCTTGTTCGTTCTCATTGTTATGTTGGAGTGTTCATATGACTAGACCAATACATGAGATGAACTGCGCAGTGGTTTCCAAATCAGAGAGCTCTCCATATAGTTTTCATTTTATTGGGGTGATTTGGGGCCAATGTCTTATACGGGCCTCTTGGTAAAGAGAGCAGTTTTGGAGGACGTGGTCGGCATTTTCTGGTGATACTCCACATGGGCAGATTTCATTGGTTCCAATTTTGAGCTTCCGGTACATGTGTTGTCGCATTCTGTTGTGTCCGGTCCTGAGTCGAAAGATTAGACGTTGGTCTTGTCGGGATAGCTTGTAGTAAGCGTCATCTTTCTTGTGATTTGGATGAGAGCTCGTCCATTTCTCATTTATTTTATTTACAATTAATTTCTTCATTTCTTCTGGATAGAGTGCAGAGTTTATTTATGAGTTAGTTCTCCCACTTTTGGCGAGTGTGTCAGTCTTTAATTTGAAACAGAAATACATAGACCAAACTTTAGATGATTTCTGCTGAATTAATTGTCTGAAGAGTACCTTTCTATTCCAATTCGGTATAATTATATGCTACTTCTGTTTCATACATTCTCTTTGAGAGAAACAAGCTGTAGTTTTACAAAGCTTACATCAACTCAATCTGTCTTTCTGTCTGTCTGGTAAAAAGTTTGTACACGTTATTTCTCCCACACCTATTCTCGGATCAAGTTGAAACTTTGCACAATTATTCATTGGCGTAGACAAGACATGAATCAGTAGAAAAAAAGTAATCAATTAGACTAATTACCAATTATTGGTAATTCATTATTTTGTTTAATAGCAACAAGGGAAACTAATACTTCATTGTTCACATATATGGCTAAATTTGTTGGGCTTAGTCCCCTTCAATAATTTTCTGCGCTATTTCTCAGTCACGCATTCTCCGATTAAGTTGATGCTTTAAACAATTATTTATTGTACCTAACAAAACATGAATCGATAAAAATTACTCAATTAGTCAATTAATTATTGATAATTAATTATTTGGTTTGATATTGATCAAGAGAAATAACTTGTACATTATTGGTAGATATAGTTTCAAGGACAAAGTTCTTTCTTTTTGGGTGGGCTTTTTTTTTTTAATATATTTGGCTTGTTTTTAATTATGTTGAAAGAAGGTCATAGTATTTAATCCGACCTAAACAACAAGCGGAAAAAAAAGTTCCCCTTTCAGACCTTGTGGTCTATAGGGCAAATGATGTAAAGGTCATCTGTTTCTGTGGCCTACTGTTAACGGGGGAGTCATATGGCCAGCACAACGACCAACCGCCTTTGCTTTTCCTCAACTAATGCCAGGTTCCCATTAGAGCTGGGTAGACTCAGAGGCGCCCAAGGATCCCGAAATAAAAATCACAGTCTCCACCAGGATTCGAACCCGGGACCCCACTCAGCCACCGCGCCTCCAACAAAGGCGAAGGGTTTTTAAATTATAAAAAACAACAACAACAAAAAAAAAAAAACAAGGTTACAAAGACAGTTTGTGAGGAAACACAAACTCAAAATCGGCCCCCGAAGTGGTCCACCCAGGCAGGCTTCAATATTTTCAGAAAGAACATCCGAATGAAATTATATCAAAGACAAATGAGAGATAAGAATGGAGAAAGAAGATTGACGGATCTTGTGTAGTGCCCCAGCGGTCCAGCACATCAAAGGATGGGTGCAAGTGAATGCAAAGTTAGATGTGAACCTGGCCTAACTAGTTCCCCTTTCAGACCTTGTGGTCTATAGGGCAGATGATGTAAAGTTCATCTGTTTTTGTGGCCTACGGTTAATGAGGGTGTAATGTAGCCAGCACAACGACCAACCGTCGTTACTTTTCCCCAACTAATGTCAGGTACCCATTGGAGCTGGGTGGACTCGGAGGCGCCTAAGGATTCCGAAGTTGAAAATTCCAGTCTTCACCAGGATTCGAACCCCCGGTTCGGAAGCCAAGCGCTTTGCCGCTCAGCTGCCACGCCTCCCCTGGCCTAACTGAAGTGTTATAATTGATGTAATTGTTTTGAAAAGGCTCAATGTCGTATTCGATTCCTGGTGTAGAGTGAACACACTTTATATTGATAAAGAAAATGCAGTTTACAAGATTACTATTCATTTTAAATTAAGTCTAACTTATAATGCATACTAATTAGCTTTTTCTCTTTAAAAAGCTCTTGCATAAATGATTTAAAAAATTAGATTTTTCGCTTTCATAAAAAAAAAGAAGTAGCCGTTGCATCAGAACTTTGAATGGTCTAAGATATTGTGATGTCGGATTTTCAATATCTTTTCTAGTTTACGAGATCTAAACGTGACGGACGGACAGACGGACAGACATTTCACACAAAACTAATAGCGTCTTTTCCCCTTTCGGGGGCCGCTAAAAATGTTCCGTTAGTGAAAAAAAAAAGAAACCAATGAATGGACCTCATTCACCAATCGTAAACAAACAACATTTAGCCACGTGATTCTCTATCTCTTCTATACAATTTACGCAATCCATAAAGGCTGTCACGTGATACGTTTTTTTCATTGTTTGATCAATATTGTCACATGGCTAAATGTTGTTTGTTTACGATTGGTGAATGAGGTCCATTAGAGCACAGGGACCAGTGGTAGAATGTTAAAGCGCTAGGCTTCCGAACCAATGGAGATATCGGGTTCGAATCTGGGTGAAGACTTGGATTTTGAATTTCGGGATTTTTTTTTAGGACGCCCGTGAGTACCAGAAATAAAGTTGTGCTGGCCACATGAAACCCTCTTTATTCATTGGCCATAGAAACAGACGAGATAAGTCTTACTAAAACAAATATTGTTAACGGGAAAGTGTGTGTGTGTGTGTGTGTTGTATGTTTCTACATAATATTGATGGCAGGGGGCAGGGTTCAAACTCACGACGATAATCTGACAATCTGACGTACATACCACACGACCAGGCAGCCCTACACCTGGAAATGAAAACGTTTCACTGTCTGATGGCTTCACTGAAGCGTGACTATCGTGAAGTTAATCTTGCTCGCGGCGCTTCTCGAGAGCCGTGGTGCAGTACGAGAAGATTAATAAGTTATGTCCCCTTTTGTATATAATCATCGACTTCACTGTGTAATTGTATGCCTTACAAAGGTAATTGCTGCACTTAAGCTGACAGAAATCATTCACTCACAAAGAATAAATATATATATAGGATCATTTAGATAAGGCGACAAGACAACATTCTCTGAGTATTACGTGGTAAACAAGTCTCAGCAGTGTCTTCGATCGGAGCCGGTGTTAGGGGCAGGCAATCCGAAGTTACCGCCAGTAGACTCCCTTCTCGTAGGGGGCTAGAATTATTATTATTTTTTTTTGTTTTAAGTCCTACGCAGGTCAAATTTTTAAGATCCACTGCAAATATCTTATTGTCAATACCATTTACTCTGAAGGCTAATAGGAAGAACTCGATACAGTAAAAAGACGAAAGCTGAACTGGTTTGGTCCTAGTGTAAGACATGACTCCCTGTCAAAACTCGTTCTTTAAAGTACAGTGGAGGGAGCACGAAAAAGGCTGGACAACATAAAAGATTGGACCTGCCTCACTCTTGATATCCTGCCAAGAAGAATTGCTGACAGGCTATAATGGAGAGATTTGGTTACGCGAACTGTCACAGCACCCCAACGGGACGGATGAGATGAGATCTACTTTCTCCCCCTCCAGCACGGACACTAGCGACACTTCTGCTCCATTAAAACTCTGGCACGATCAATACCATGGCGCTTCGTGGCAATAAGTAAAACCACCAGGAACCTCATTCAATATCCATGCACCTTTTGTCTTCCCCCTATCCGCAGGATGAGTTATCACCTACTTAACTCTTTGTCTCCTAACCGACGATACCAACGTTGATTCCATCAGAACGTGTTAAATAATAACGGAGAGAAAGAGTTAATCGTGACGGAGTTTAAATGATACCCTGAAGACAATGCCTCACCTGCGATGACCTCATTATGTTGACATTACACACCGTCACAGCTGGGAATGGAAGTTTGCTGAAACTCAGGTCAATCTGAGAATGTTTGGTATAAGCGAAATAGTTCGTAAACATGCTGAAATAAAAGAACAAATAATAGTGAGCCCGGAATAATGATAATAATAATAATAATAATATCTTCTGACTATTAACCTCTCAGACTTCTTTGAGGCCCTAAACATCCTTAAGAAAATTCTCTTTACCTGCCGGTGGGCAGTACTGCTGCAGACCTGCCACATTACCAGAATATTCTTCAGTGGACACTGTTAATGGGACTACAATAGAGTTTGGTTCCCTTTAACGAACATCGACAAAGAATAACTATAATATTTTTAGCGGCCCCTGAAAGGGGAAAAGACGCTATTAGTTTTGTGTGGAATGTCTGTCCGTCCGTCCGTCCGTCCCGTTTAGATTTCTTAAACTAGAAAAGATAGTGAAAATCCGACATCATAATATTTTAGACCATTAAAAATTCTGATGCAACGGCTACATTTTTTTCTGAAAGCGAAAAATCTAATTTTTTAAATCACTTATGCAAGCAGTTTTTTTTCATAAAAATACACCACTTTTAAAACTATTCGCTATTAATAGCAACAAACACGGGAGGCTCTTTAGTAGATGAGCCAATTATTTACCATATTTTAACACATTTATGCAAACAGTTTTAATGTTTTTGTCAAAAAATTATATTTTTTTTTACATTTGTATTTCTATGTCAAGTAAGTTCTGTCATGCTAACCACTGCATATACACACAAAAAATGTTTACTTTTTTTTTTGAGAGAAAAAATCTATTTAGTATAAGTTGGACATAATTTAAAACAACAATTAATAAATAGTTTTTCGTATTATCGCGTGAACTGCAGCGTTGGACTATAATTATAGAATGGAAATATGTTTTTCTTCAGGAATAAGAGATAGACCCTTTACAAAACAATTAGATCCATTAGATATTCATTAAAAGTTATCAGTTAGGCCACGTTCACATCTAACTTCACATTCACTTTCACCTATGCCCTGGTCTGCTGGACAGCTGGGGTCAACATTCTTTCTCCATTCTTCTCTGTCAATTGTCTTTGATAGAATTTCATTCTGATATTCTTTCTGAAAATATTGAAACCTGCCTTTTCACCTGCCTGGGTGGACCACTTCGGTGGCCGATTTTTGAGTTTGTGTTTCCACACAGACTGTCTTTGTAACCATGTTATGAGTTAGATTTGTTGAAATATCAGTTCATTTCATGTCAAGTTTACTTAGTCTGCGAGGCGCGGTGGCTGCGCGGTAAAACGCTTGGCTTCCGAACCGGTAGTCTTTGGGCGCATCTGAGTCCACCCAACTCTGACCTAAGTTGGGAAAAAGTAAAGGCGGTTAGTCATTGTGCTGGTCACATGACATCCTGCTCGTTAACCGTGGGCCACAGAAATAGATGCCCTTTACATCTTCTGCCCCATAGATCACAAGGTCTGAAAGGGGAAGTTTACTTTTACTTCATGTGTCTATATTTTAATAAAAGTTTCATTTGGTTTCGTTCTCAAAGATGCTATTCAAGTTTTTCCTAATTTTGTAAGTTAATATTCAATACAGTCTACAGCGGTTTAGTTCTCTAATAGGGGTCATAGGTTAGTGAACGTCAACGACAAACAGCAACAACAGCAACACCCAAACGTGAGACGGAGTTGTTCGTCGCCGCTTACCTGTAGAGGTGAAAGATCATGGCTCCAATAGCAGCAGACAACAACAGCGACCAAATGACTTTGACGGGGAGACTGGACGATGCCTTGATAAACTGGACGCCATTTAGCGATGTCTTGTCGGCGAAGTCGGAGAAAATCCTACAGAATCCAGTGGCATTGGAACCGTTCAACTCTTGAAAGCTGCCAGTCTGATTGATATGTACCATCGCAATGTCTTCCGCCAGTTTACTTGGGTGGATCTGTGCGTAGAATGACAATAGAATTAACAAGCTTTGGAAATACATTTAAACAAGCAAAATGTAAAAGAAAATTACAAAAGAAAAAAAAAGAAAGCTGACTTAAGGGCTTATTTTACCCATCATATAAAGACGCATTTCTCAATAACTTAGGATTTATATCCCTTTTCCAATAGCAAACAAAAATAATTAATTACCGCTAATTAATTAATTATTATATTTTTATTGTTTCATGTTTTTATAGTTATAATGCATAATTGTTTGAAATTGTAACTTAATCGGGGAGTGGGGGGAAATGACGTGTATAAAAATTGTACCAAGCAGAGTGATCTGATATAGGCCTAAGCTTTGTAAACAAAAAAAAACTAAATATCTAAATTTTAGATGGTAACCATTCAATGAATGAGAAAAATTCTAAAGAATAAAAGGGAAACATTAAAATGTATTATGTCGGAGCACATATCTCGCAAACCTCATGCGACGCTCTATCACAGCCTCATTATTAGCCTAACTATGGTAGCCCACTGGAGGCCCTGTTTGCTCCCGTTCTTAGCATTTCCGCTTCCCCCGGGCGGACGTTTCATCGGAGGCGCCACTCTGAAGCGTGTCGGAAAGCTTTTCCTTCGCATTCGGCTTCTTAGATCTGTCAAAACGGAATTCATTTAATCTTTTCTTATAAAACACAGACGATACGGAGACAGGCTAAAATAATAGGAAACCACGGTTTTCTCTTCCACCCACGACGGGGGGCACGTTGAGTCGAATTTAACGCAACACAGCCAAAGTGAAATAAAGAAGTGAGATTTATTCCTCGGCTTTCAGTTTCTACAACCATAACAATAAAAAACCCAGCCTATTTAGTTCTGGTGCTATTCATTGGCCTGGCAAGGTACTCGTGGGCCCGAGTTAAAGAATATGTTGGTGGACCCCACCCCACCCCAAATATTTTATAGCTTTTTTTAATAGCTTTTTATATAGCGCTACTTTCATGCTTATAGCATGCTCAGAGCGCTTTGGTCCAATCTCATTTGTGGACCAGTGGGGGGAGGGGGTATCTAGGAGTTGGTTTTCCGTGCTGCCTTTAGGCGCTCAGTAAACACAACTCTGCACGAGTCGGGCATCGAACCTCGAGCCTTCTAGGTAGCCAAGCCAAGCCAAGTTCAAGCGCACTTAGCCTCTCGACCACGCTTCCCGCAATAAGATAAATTTAGTATGTAGTGAATAAATAGCGTATGTATATTGACCAAAACGACATTTTAATGGAGTCATTTCATTCGGCTCATGTGGGCCCCGATAGGTCACGAGCCCAAACGCAATGAAAACCCACACTTGCCTTGGTAGGTACGTCACAGGCCTTGGGCCCCTAATGGTCGTAAGCCCTGGTTCATTGAACCCCTTTGCACCATGGATGCTACGCCACTGGTGCTATGAGTCATGACACACCGAGGAAGAAATTCGACTTCGGAAAGACTAGGAGTACAAAACGAAACAAAAAGTACCTCATTGTTCTTCTGCTGCAGTTGAGGTTCTTCACGATTGAAGGGAGGTAAACTCATTTGACTCTCCTCATTTTCTACACTACTCTCCAAGCTCGTATTTTCTGATGCATGCAGCAGATTTTGGCCAACAAGTTTTGCCATTTCCACTTATTTTTTAAAGTAATTTAAAATAAATTTTGTTTTGTTAACTTTGTGTTTGGTATAGTTTTTTTGTTTTATTTTGCATGTTTTAAGGCGGTGATATTTGGTGCTATACATATCTCTGCCACAGGCTTCTAAAAATACGTATAATAATAATAATGGCAATGTCTTCCATTAATAAGATTAAGGATGAGTGCAGTGTATCACATGACTATGCAAACCCAGTTGCGAGCTGCATATTTTTCCGCATCTGGTGAAGACAAAGCCGTTGTCCCCCGGCTGTGTATATTAAGTTTTCTTTCCGTCTTCTGCGCCTGTCTTCTATAAGGGCTTTCCAATGGGTCTCAAATGCGAGTCCTGCAGCCTTTGTGAGAGGTCTCGAACTGTGTCTCTTGCCTATTAGAGTGTGAAGGCATCTTTGATGGAAGCGTTCGAGGAGCCTTAAATGCCTTCGATAGAGCACCCAGGTCTTGGAGCCATACACAAGTGTGGTGAGAACCACTGCTGTATATAGATTTGTTTTCTATAGTGGTGATGAAGAATTTAAACCCTGAATTTAAACTTTCGTTGCCTTGCGTCGATACCCAAACCCGGAAGAGGCTTGGCGGCAGGTAATAAGGTGCCGATGACCCTTAAGCAGCTTGCAGCAGACAGTGCCAAGTTGTGCAGATCAAGTCAAGCTGCTCATTGCAGCAAACAGTATAATTATGTACCGTTTTCTACACTGAAACATGCAACATAAAATAAATTCCTGAGTGATCTATTGAGCTTAGAACACAATTCTGCATTATTATAGTTTTGGAAATTAATACATTTTCATTCTCTGGCACTGCCAGGGTCTAGCTTCTTTAAAGAGAAACAAAATTCATTGTAGTCCCTTTAACAGTGTCCAGTTACTGTCCACTTAGAAATTTTCTGATGATGTGGCAAGTCTGCAACAGTACTGCACTTTGATAGGTAAAAAGGACTCTCTTAGGAATGCTTAGGTCTTTGCATGTGCGAGGCCAGTTGTCATTATCCCTTCAGACTGATATAACAATAAGATGCATTGTTACTATAGATAGCTTCCATATTCGCTTAATCTCAAAGCATTGATTTTTTAATTTTCTTCGTTCTACAATGTCAGTTTCTCTTATATTCTGGAATAGCGGTACGGCCATGTGGATGATGGTAGCGTCATTTTTCATCACTACCATCATCATTACTATAATTATTATTATTATTATTATTAGGCGTATAATATTTAGAAAATGTGCAATTATTTATTGCCACTGGTCTAGCCTCATTGATTCCGTTACATATTACGTTTTTGTTTGTTACAAAGCTTATATCAACAAGAGAAAAAAAATCACTTTGATAATGCAAAATAAGAGTAAATAATAAATTACACTGTGTACACAATAATTAGTCCAAATTAGAAATTAACCCAACGAAAGCTTCCTAAAGTATTTGAAAGTCAAACTAATGCTAAATCTGAACACCGCCTAAAATATTGCTGGTCACATGGTAAATTTGAATATGCAATCTGTACCACACTGGGGCCATACTGATCCACGTACCTCGTTAGTATGAAATATTTGCATCATTTTGCCTCCTTACATCAACGATCTCGCTGGGGATTCATTGACGAAGTCAAAAGATTAATCAAGCAAGTCCTCAAGTGTGTGTGTGTGAGAGAGAGAGAGAGTATGTGTGAGTGTGTGTGTGAACTGGTCATGGTCGCCACCAGAGAATGACGTCACGTCCACTGCGAGGCATACACACAATGCTCCCACACCAAACAATCACAGGTGACTGGAAGGCTGGTCTGATGTTTTAGTGCTGGGGGGTGGAAGGCAACGGAGGTAAACAGATTTCCTCACAGCACCGGGACAGACGACACATGGTCAATAATGAGGTCGTCTCTGTCCACCATTCTTACCACTCAAACCATTTTGTTCCACCCCCGTCTCTAGTCGTTGTGCTGGTCATATGACACCCTTGTTAACCGTGGGCATTCAGAAAAAGAAGCGTTTTACACCATTTTTCCCTTAAAGATCGCAATTTCTGAAAGGGGAACCTTTACTTTTTAGCAGCTCCCGAAAGGGGAAAAGACGCTATTTGTTTTGTGTGAAATATCTGTCCGTCTGTCCTTCCGTCCCGTTTAGATCTAGTAAACTAGAAAAGATAGTGAAAATCCGTCATCATATGGTCATATGGTTCTGATGCAACGGCTACATTTTTCTTTTCTAAAAGCGATTTTTAAATCATTTATGAAAGCAGTTTTTTTCATAAAAATACACCACTTTTACAACTATTCACTATTAATAGTAACGAAGACAGGAGGCTCTTTAATAGGAGAGATAGACACTTAACATATTTTTAACACATTTATGCAAATGGTTTTAGACTTTTTGTTATTTTTTTTTTTTTTACATTTGTATTGCTACGTTATGTAAGTTCTGTAATATTGACTACTACATTTACCCAAAAATAATGTTTACTCTTTTTTTTAGAGAAAAAAAATATTTTTAGTATGCATATAAGTTGGATATAATTTATAACAACAATTAATAATTAGGTTTTCATATTATCGCGTGAACTGTAATATTGCACTACAAGAATAACTGAATGAATTTTTTTTAGCGGAAATTATGTATCCTACTTTTGGGGATTTGAATAAGAGATTGACCCTTTACAAAAGAATTTGATCAGTTAGATATTCATTATAAGACATCAGTAAGGCAGGTTAGCATTTAACTTCACATTCACTTTCACCTATCCTTTGGTCTGCTGGACCGCTGGGGCACCACACAATATCTGTCAACCTTCTTTCTCCATTCTTCTTTGTCATATGCACTTGATAGAATTTCATTCTGATATTCTTTCTGAAAATATTGAAACCTGCCTTTTTACCTGCCTGGGTGGACCACTTCGGGGGCCGATTTTGAGTTTGTGTTTCCACACAAACTGTCTTTGTAACCTTGTTTTTAAACTGCTAAAGTAAATTTTTTTATTTTTTCCTTAACTCTTTCTCTCCGTCATTATTTACCACATTCTGGTGGAATCAACGCTGGTATCGTCAGTTAGTAGAGAAAGAGTTAATTCTAACGCATCTATATTTCTCACATTCGTAGTTAGCTTTTATTTTAACGTCTTTCTTAGACGCTAAGTTTTTGTCTCAATGTGTCAAGTACTTCCTGCTGTCTTTTCCTCGGCTATCTTTGTGTCTTTGTTAAAACTTCGTAGCTGAATTAATGCGCTGTAAATACGGCCATCTCTTTGCAATACAAGACAAAGAAATAAAAACATTGAAATAGGTTTAAAAACCCAGGAGATACTTGAACCGACATACATTCACTTACAGCCGCTCAGGTAGACCTATCTGTCGACTCCATCAAAAGCTGCTCGCGCAAACGACAATATGCGTTTTATTGACATTTCTCATCAACAGCCCTGTACTTTTGTATCTCCACACCCACTGCTATGTAAATGTGGTTATCGTTGCCTTAACTCTTTCTCTCTTAACTAACGATACCGACGTTGATTCCACCAGAATGTGGTAAATAGTTACGGAGAGAAAGAGTTAATGGAGAGGTCGGAAACAAATACAATCGCAAGGTTACAGCAGCTGGACAGTGAAATATTTATTAGTGTGCCTGGATATCTCGCGGCCTTCAGAGCTGTGATACAAATAGAACTAATCACAATGACAGAGTGTTATCAGAAAGCGAGAATAGGAGAGTGGAAGGTGGCAGTTGAAAGTGATAGTAATTTATTAGAATGAATTGAGACCAGAGTTACTAATAGGAACTAGACTTGAATGACGAGAATGTGGATGATGAGGACGTCAATTAGCGATAGAGACAAGATTAAGTGTCTATAACAAAACTAAGAGACAACACAAGATTTAGTGACAACAACATAATTAAACAAAATCGGCAAGATCAGGTGACAACGACACGAATAATTGGCAATGCAATACCGCGATTAAGTGACAATGAAACGATTAAGTGACAACGACACGATTAAGTGACAACGACACGATTAAGTGACAATAACAATGACAAGACAACGATAGCAATCATTGACAATGATAAAACATGACTTAGTGACAACAAGGACCAGACTGAGTGTCAGTTACAGACAGTGACACGATGTGTTGACAAAAATAAGAGTTTATTTACACAGACTTTTTAACCTAGTGACAACAACATTTTTATTTTCTTTTAAAGCACTTCTTCTCTCCCCTTCCCCTTCTTAAATGCTTTTGAATAATCATTCTCCCAAATGTTACGGCTTATAGAAAAAATCCTGAATGTTTCATGTATCATGTCACAATGGCTCATACTGTACAACTTTATCAATTGAAGGGTGTCCAAGTGGAAGCTTTGGCTATAGGAATAAATAACATTTAGAATCTATGTCGCATCTTTAACAAAAGTAAACCGTTTAAAAAAAACAAAAACATTTAGATTGAATTGAACGCGTCATCCGGGAATGACGATATATGCTTTTAAACCGAGTTTACGGGAAATCACTGAACTTTACGGCCAATTAAACGTGGGAAAGGCTCATTGAGTCAAGAGTGATTCGAAATGGTTTGTTTGATGTGGTAAATGGTTGGCTAGGTAACGGTTTTCATGTCACTCGCGCTATCGTTGTCCCTGCCGGAACATAGTGTTTAATGTCGGGTTACAATAGATGCGTATTCAACTGTGTTTTGTGAGACCCACAACAAGTTGTGTCTCAGGTCGGGCTACAATAGACTTCTGTTATTTTGAAGAGTTTAGAAGTAAATAGGATAATGTGTAATACGAGGGAGGTTTAAGGTTGAGATCTCTTTGTATTAGTGCCATGCACTTTGGCGATCGATACAAACAATAGGACAAAGTAAACGCCCCGCTTCAAACCAATCGTCTCGAGTTCCAATCTAGGCGACGGCAAAAAGTGTTTCTCCCCCTTTTTTCTAGTGGCCCCCTAAAGAGGAAAAGACGCTATTAATTTTGTATGGCCTGTCTGTCCGTCCGTCCCGTTTAGGTCTCAGAAACTAGAAGAGAAAATGAAAATAGGATATCATGATATTTTAGATCATTCATAGTTCTGATGCAACGGCAACTTTTTTTTTTCCGAAAGTGAACCATCTAATATTTAAAAAGTATATATGCAAGCAGATTTAAAAAAAAAATTACACCACTTTTCAATGAAAAACTTCAGGGGAAGTAAGTCTTATTAAAAAGTTCACAAGCTTCTCCATAAATCAAGCTTCATTCATAGATTCACGAATTGGTACAAAAAAAAAATTTCACAATTGAAAAAGTATCAAAATTATCAATGGATCATTATAAAATTGTTTTTCCATTAACTAACTCATGGAATAGAATACTGATTCAAATGTTGTTTTTAAAAACGAATTTTAATACTAACTTCGTTTCAATTGTAAGTTTAAAAAAAAACTACCTTTATACCGCTCAGTTTTCACATATCGTCATTAGGCATGATTAGGCTATACACTTGACGACAATCTAAATTACAATAAATAGAGGCCAGACATAGATCTAGATTTAGATTTAATTGTATTAAAAAAAATTTGAACAAAACTTACATTTATAATCAATTAAGAAAATAGTTTATCTTCTAGGGATGCAGATTTATTTATTATGTAACCAGTAGTATCACATCAAGAAGTGAATCAGTAACCCAGTAGTAGGCCTATTAATCTTGATCATAATATTGACCTAGATCTAGTAGATCTAGATTCTATTTATAGATTTATAGATCTGGTTCAGATTCTAGTCTAGATTAGGCTATAGATTTAGTTCTGAATCTTTATCTAGAGTCTATTAAGTCTAGACCTAGTCTAGGATGGCTGCCTGGTCGTGCGGTTTGCGCGCTTGACTGTCGTTTGGATTTATCGATGGTCCCGGGTTCAAACCCTGACCGCTCCCATCCCCCGTCGTCCTGCGGGATGTTTGGACTAGGAAGTAAACTATCTTCAACTCTATCCGAAACATGTCTAGATTCTAGATCGAGATCTAGATTCGAGCTCTAGATTCTAGATCGAGATCTAGATTCTAGATCGAAATCTAGATAGATCTAAATCTTCAAGAGTTTAGATCTAGATCTAAACTAGATCTATATCACATCTAGAACTAGTCAAGAAATCTAGATTTTGTCTAGATCTAAATAGTAGATTCTATATATATTCTATATTCTGGATCTAGTCTAGACCTATTAAATAAATAGAGTCTAGAGTGGTTATGATCAGGATTAGTAGGCCAACTAGTGGTTAATAGCAGGGGCGTAACTAGGGATTTGGGGGCCCGGGGGGATTGACCTCTTTGGGGGCCCCTTGCATTTTGACATTCGACATATGACATGGAATAATGTACGCAAAAATATATAAGCCCCAAATCAAATTGGTTCAGTATATCAGTAAACTTAACAAAAAGTAATCAAGACTATTTTAATGAATAAAAGCTTTGTTTATTAGTTAAATAATGCACAAGTGACAAATCTCAATTGATATCGCTTCACGTCGTGCTTTCTGTGCAGCAAAGACATCTATAACATCAACTACATCGATACTTTCTAGTATTTGTGACTTCACTGACATTAAAGCCATGATAAGCCTTTCTTGTATCATTGTGCTCCTGAGATAGCTTTTGATGAACTTGAGCTTTGAGAATGATCTCTCACATGACGTAATGGAAGTGGCCTGAGTTAGCAGTATTCGGAGGAGGTTGCAAAGTTTGAGCACACGTAATTACCATATGAAGCCTGTTTCCTCAATATGTCTATTGGTGATTGTATTACTGGTTTGTTGATGAAAAGTGCTCGTGCATCAATGACATCATACAAACAGGAAAAGTAGCACAGTTTGTCATAAGCGGGTCTTCATCTAACAGGTGTCTTGGTTCAAGAAGAAACCCAAAGGTATCAATTTTCTTTCCAGCCTTTGGAATCTGCCCTTCATCTCCATATGAAATCTGTCCAGCACTTCTGTCGCAACACGTTTGAATTGCAGTTCTATTGACAGTCCTACATTAGAACTCAACTTCCCATCAAGTCTTTTCTTTCTTCTATAGCTTTTATATAGCGTTACTTTCATGCTTATAGCATGCTCAGAGCGCTTTGGTCCAATCTAGGAGTTGGTTTTCCGTTCTGCCTTTAGTAAACGCAACTCTGCCCGAGTCGGGTGTCGAACCTCGAGTCCCCTTCTAGGTAGCCAAGACAAGCCAAGTTCAAGCGCACTTAGCCTCTCGACCACGCTTCCCACAGGGATTACAGGGAATCCATAGTATTCACTACCTTCTTTTGCTTTTTTGATGGATTGGGTTTTTGTCAGTTTCTCATCATTTTGCAGAAAGCATGAAAGGGTACTAATTTCTTTAGCAGCTTTCCATATATGCAGTCCAGACTTTTGTAGTTTCTTCCGAACTATATTAATTGGGAGCAAGAGCTTTGACCAGAATTCAAGATAGGCAAAAAATTCTTAATTTTCCACTGCATGAAGAAGATTCTGTCCTAATATTATATGGTACTACGTCATTGTTGGTTGTTTATGTTTTGTGCGCAAGCAAAAGGATTCAGAGCATACAAAAGTGGGAAAGATACATATCTCGTTATGCTCGAGTATAGAAATACTCCGATAAGTGGACTGCCGTATTCACAATCACAACTGCTGACGAGTAGAAGACTCAGGGAATCATTCGAACTGATCCCAAACTATTGAAACCATCGGTAGCTGAAAATGCAGACATTACTCAACGAACGACAGATGAAAAGCAAAGTGAAATACGATGCAAAAGCAAGAATACCTAAAGATTATTCTGTCGGAGAGTTCGTCTAGGTCAAACATGGCAGAAAGAAGTTGTCATAAAAAAAACATTCAGCACCCAGATCTTACATCATAAAGACAAACGGAAAAACATACAGAAGAAATCAACGCTTTTTGAATAAGAGTTTCGATGAAGACATCTCTGGGTACTATGATACCGATGGAGACAATGAACTGCAAACTGTTGGAACAAACGAAACAGACAGTTATAGACCAACGTCTAGAGAACTTGTTGTGCCAGTCAAGACAACCAGAAGTGGACGAATTGTTGAAGTTCCTACTAGACAGGGCCGGCCTTAGGCCACTGCAGCCTATGCGGTCTCAGTGGGCCCCGCGCTTTCATAGGACACGCGCTAATTCTAAGTGTACATTATTAAATTAAACCATTATAACGTATATAAAATAACAGGGTTTTCGTGACCTCCTGATTTTCCAGGGCCTCCAGGAAATCTCATGAAAAGGCAAAATATACGATAAAGTCCTGAACTTTTTTTTAATTTATTCAAATCTCCTTAAGAATAGACGAAATTGACATTTTGGGGTGCCAATAAATAAAAAGTGGCATTGCGAGCTTTCATTTGATAAAAATTTATTGCAAAGACGAAAGTAGGCCTATTTTCTAATTCAAAAAAAATAATAATGACATTATGCTCATCCCTACCCAGACTAGGCCCCGCGCGATCAGTTTTGCATAGGGCCCCCAAATGGTAGATATCACTCTTAAGAACTTTAAAAGGAAGGATGTGATAATAACTTCAAAAGGAAGGATGTGCTAATATTATATGATATTACGTTATTGTTTGTTGTTTATGTTTTGTGCGAAAGCAAAAGGATTAGATGGAAATAAAAATAGAGTTTCCATTGGATTGATGAAAGATGAATAGAGGGGTAATAACTCGAGTGTGAAGTTTAATTCTGAAATTATTGACGCCAAACCCGAATAATGGACTATTCTTGCATTATTAAGAATAACTTTTGGATCTGTTATACTCGATTCTGTAAATTTTGCTTCAAGGTTAATTAGTGTAGCCATAAAATACTCGCCATTTAGATCTATTATTAGTAAAGGTAACAAGATACCTGGAATTCGCTGTATATCATGCAGTTTTATTCGTGGCAACAAAGTTTAAAATGTAAAACTAACTTTAAAAAAAACTTTAATCTCTGTGGGAAAAAATATTTTTAAAATGTCAACAAAGTCAACGTACTGATAGACCTAGATCTAGGTTTAGTCTTTGTGATAAATTTTTAATCCATAAATGTTGAAAAAAAAGACACCCGTTGACACTATTTGTCAATCAAATATATTAATTTATGTATTTACAAATAAATTTCGGACACCCATTTGGGGGCCCCCCCTAGGTGGGGGCCCGGGGGGATTTTTAATTTCTCCCCCCCTCCCCCCTTAGTTACGCCACTGGTTAATAGTGTATTAGTCTATACTGTTCGCATGGGAAACCTGTTTAGTTGTGCAGGCCTTACTACGTTTACTCCAATATATTAATCAAAATTGTTGGGAAGAATTAGTAATCTTGGAGCAGTGGCGTCATGGGGGGAGGGGCAAGGGTGCGGTCCGCACCGGTCGACACTATTTCGGGGGTGCCAACCAAATTGGAAAAATTATAACTTGGTAAAAGCAGACACATTGAAAAAGATAATAATAAAATCTCTAGATATATGCCCAAATATGCATTGGCACATCTGGATGGTAGTGTAAGTGTAAATGATACAGCACAACGTTATACCATTTAAAGTATAACAAAAGAAACCTGTTCATGTGGTGTTAAGTCTGTTTATAATTTTTATTAAGTATTATTGTAAAATGTGCAATAACAATTGAATAAATGTAATTAACATTGGGATTTTACATATGAGTAAAAATCAATAAAAGTAGGTTATCGGCTCACACTGTATCGGGAGGTTTCCATGCTGATCTTAGGTGATCACTTAACTCTACTCTGCTTATTCCAGAAGAGTTAGAAGAGTCTTATCAAAGACGACGTGTTGCACTGTTTGCTTTTATGTGAAAAAAAAGCCAATTTCTTTAAACGATCAAAACATTGGTGAATTTGATGGGGGCCGCCTCTGAGTTTGTGTGATAACACAAACTCTCTTTGTAATCTTGTGGTTTTATTTTAGTTCACCATTGAAACAAGAAAATAAAAAACAACAACATTTTACTTGTTACCCTAAATAACTGTTGACTAATAAACAGTTTAAAAAAAATAAAGTTCCTCTTTCAGACCTTGCGATCTATACGGCACATGATTTTAAGATCATCTGTTTCATTGGCCAACGGTTAACGAGCAGGGTTTCATGTGGCCTGCTGAACTAACAACAACCTTTACTTCCCCCAACAAAAGTCAGTTACCCATTAGAGTTGGGCGCCCTAAAAATCCCGAAATTCAAAATCCCAGTCCTCACCGAGAAACGAACTCAGGACCCCAGGCTTAACCACTCAGCTTTACGTAATTTGACCCAAAGAACGCTAATTTTAAAGCGAAGCCTTAATGACATTTTAAAAATAAAGTTCTTGTCACTGATAAAACTATTTAAGTGTTGGTTAGTTAAAGGTAGCCATTGCAATCTATTAGGGCCAGCGGTTAACGATGGTATCATGTAGCCAACACAACTAACAACCGCCGTTAGTTGCCCGCCGTATGACAGGTATTGGTTTAGAGTTTGATTGGACAGGGACGTTCTGAAAATTCCCGAGGTTCAACAACTAAGTTTACACCGGGATTCGAACTCAAAACTCTCAGTTTACCAATCGCCAACACGCCCCTTATGTAACTGAAAGGATGTTTACACATTTTTGTCGCTGCGAGATTTCCTAACGCACATAAAAAAAAATATTTATATATGATGATTATGTACTTACGTAATTTTATTACAGACACACACATTTAGTCAATCAAATGGGATTTACCAGTAAATAAAATATAGATATAGATGGCATATAGATGGCATTAATGGAGTTTACAAGATCGAACAGAATCTTAAAGAATCAAAAATTACACGCACACATACACAGAACACTTCATGATACGTAAGTTGATATACCGTTTTGTCACACACATGCCCACACACACAAATACATGAATTGATATAACATTATGTCACAAACTCACATACACACATTTTTCTCCGCCTCGAATTCAAACAGAGATCTTAACATTCTGTTTCACACAAGATCGACGATCATTCCATTATTCCCTGCAATACGATTCCTACTTAGGATTCATTCATTGATTGTAACTTCAAACAAATACAACAGACCGCGAACTTCAACAAAGGCCTTAAGGTGGACCCATTAGGAGAAGTCAACATTCGGAGATCCAATTAATACGGATGTTTCAGAAACGTCGTGACTATGCCAAGTTCGGTATCAGTAATCTCCCCCGTCGTGACGTTGGCAGTCTCGTTCAACGTTGGTAGCTGTACGGTAATTCGCGAGAGGTCATTAAAGTTTGACGTATGACTTTGTTGAGTAAAGAATAACAAGTTTTGAATCATGCTTTAATTTTATTTTTTTATTTTTTATTTGCTTTTGAAAAAAAAAAGTAACAATCTTTAGCAGTAGCGTAGCAAGGTACACGATGGCCAGGGTTCAATAATAGGAAAGTAGCCCTCCTGCCCCTGAAGCAACTCGATGGTTGAGTGTGAACAAACCAAGAAAAACATTTAACTCTTTCCCTCCTAATCGACTATACCATCGTTGATTTGACCTCATTCAATTCAATTAATATTTAATTGTTTAAACTTGACTTTGAATAATATAAAAAGAGCATGCATTACTTCTACACCTAATACAGCAGTTTCTGATTACAAACAACAAAGTTATTGAAGCCCATTCATAACAGGGTAGTGAAATAGTAATGCGCAAAATGAAGAATTCCTTTACAATGTGGATAAATAATTACGGAGAAAAGAGTTAAAAATACATTTTTAAGAAGACAATATCTCCATTATGCAGCTTAAAAAATAATACAATATATTTAACAATTATTTAACAAATAATATTTAGTTCAAACCGGATATTGAACCAATGATTTGACACCGTCAGATGCTTGAACGAACGATGGTAGCCTACCAATTCGGCCAGCGGGCCATGCGAACTTGTGCACTTATTTATTGGTACTTCATTTAATAGACATCTAGATCTAGAACTACGCCTAGACTTCTGATTTAAAACACTTTAAGATCTAGTTGAGATCTAGAATCTAGAATTAATCTTTTTTAGATTTACGTAAAATATAATCAAATCTTAGATGCTAGTCGACCCGCGGCGTAGCATGCGCCGCTATTTTGCAGGGCCTGCCTTAAGCCACTGCAACCTAAGCTATCGCAGTGGACCCCACAGTTTCATATGCCTCACGCTAATCCTAGGTGTATAAATTATTAAATTAAACCATTTTAAAACTTTTAACAGATTTTCCGCGGCCTCCTGATTTACCAGGAGCTCCTGGAAATCTCCTGAAATTGCAAAATATACGAAAAAGTCATGGAAATCTCCGGAAGTTATTAAAATCTTTTGAAAACTCATAAAAAATATCCTGAAATATAGACAAAATAGTCATTTTGGGGTCTCATTCAGTATGGAAAACGCAAATCCTACGCGCGATTAAAAACAAACGGCACTATACTCGCGCCTCAAACTAATGAAGAATTAATTGAAGTCAAAAATTCTCGAAGATAGATTGAAACATTTGGTAATTTTTGCTACTGAGCGTGATCTATGCAGGAAACATAATTTTTTATGATAGACTGTATGACTTTGCTAGACGCAAGGCTCGTAAAGTAATTCTGTATGTAGTAAAGAATGAATAAAATGCAAAGACGAATTTATTTTCTAACACAAACTCTTAATTTTCACTTATTATCCGTATCCCTACCCAAACTGGGCCCTGCCCAATCCGTTTCACATAGGGACCAGCAATGGTTAAGTCCGGCCCTGCTAATTAGTGGTGGGTGAATACAGAGAAGATTACTTGTTCTCCTCCCACCTCTTTTTTTTTTCGCCGCAAAAGTTATGTGGGGTAACTCTAGTCCGACTTGCAGAAATTAGAGTTCCATGATTTTTGGTGGTGTCCGGAATGGTTTGGCCATGAAGAGAATTATATATACATAGAATCTTTTAATAAACTTAACACAGGAGAATTAATGCAAAGCTCAACTGCCGATGACTGTTCCATTTTTACTTAGTTCGCAAAAGATTAATTTAGCGTCATTGATATTGTTAAGTTTATCGTGAAAATCTCCAATTGTATTGTGTGTGTTTTATCTATGTTTTAACATGACACAAGTATAACTATTAGACTTCGATGGACTCATACTTATCTCTAGATCTAGTATTCAGCAAAAGTGTAGAGTACCTCTTACCTGGATGTGGAAGTCAATATTTTAAGCAATGAAAACAAAACTGTTCGAAATTTCGGAAAACTATGTCTTCCAATGTGGTCAAAAGTAAAGATTTGAGCGTTGAACATCTATATCCTCACAGCTAGTCAGTCAAGTTAAGTACCTCACAACTAGCCCGTCACAGTTGGTCTCTCACAAGTCTCACAATTAGTCCCGTACATCTAGTCCCTCACAATTAGTCCTTCGTGATTAATTCCACACAGTCAATTCCTCAGAACTATTCTCTCACAACTAGCCCCTCACATCTAGTCCCCTCACATCTAGTCTCATTACAACAGTTTCTCACAATCCGTCCCAAGCTGAAAAGGTGTTTAATCCTAGAGACCAGAATAAATCCCTCGTTTTACGAAGCTCTCATCAGGCTACACTTTGCTCCCTGCACACTTCAATGTATCTATTATGCCAGCAATATATAAATAGACATTCAAATACTTTATATTTGTGTATATACATTGACTATACAATGTTTAACCAAACTGTAAGCAAGTCGTGGAGGAATGAAATCAAGCGTGAAAATAAGTACTTCAGTCCAAACCACACCCAAGTTCACACAAGTACGCGTAAAGCTTTATTTTATTTTATCTTTTTGATCTTTGATACATTATGGAAATGTGGCCTTCGGCTTTGTATTGATTTTTTATCGTTTAGTTATTGATGACAGAACTAACACGGGACTTCCGCAGAGTTATTTCCTGGGACATTGGTCAATATATCCTCATAACCCTCTTTTTATGCATACATAATGATTATATTTGCACCATGGATGGTTGAATGGCCGTGGAATATACTCTTAGGGCTGTCGTTCGATGGTCCCGGGATATAACCCTATGCAGGAGGTTTGGGGCTAGAATGTAATGCTCTTCAAATCTGAAGGAACATCAGAAGACGAGGATTGTTGCCACTCTAGTAAAAAAAAAACGTATGGCCCTGTAACTCTACAGGGGGCGCGGTTGCTGAGTGGTTAAGCGTTCGGATTCTGAACCTGAGGTCCTAGGTTCGAATCACGGTGAAGACTGGGCTTTTGAATTTCAGGATTTTTAGGGCGCCCCTGAGTCAACCCAACTCTAATGGGTACCTGACTTTAGTTGGGGAAAGTAAAGGTGGTTGGTCGTTGTACTGGCCACATAACACCCTGCTCGTTAACCTTTGGCCAAAGAAACAGAAGACCTTAACGTCATCTGCCCCATAGATCGCAAGGTCTGAAAGTGGAAATTTTACTTTTGACTGTAACGCTACTGTTGGGTTCTGTGAGCGTGTTCTTCTCCTTGTACTTGTTTACTTCTAGCGCGACTAAAACTTATTCTTGCACATTAGACAAAACTCACTAAATACACTGAATGAAAGCAGGTGTTAGCAGATGACATCTTTATTAAATAAATATATATCTTGGCCATCTAGCCACAAAGGCATAAGTATCAATATCATAAAATATAAGTACATCTCCATGTTCAGAATGAAATAAACCTCATAAAGTACATATTGCAACTGAAAAAAATTACATGTAGGCCTACATCCTTACACAAAGAGGCCAAAAGATTACTAAGGTTTTCACTTCGTGGTCAGTTACAGACCGATAAATTTTAGCCGTGCTAAAGGCACGAGATAATTAAGTGACTATGAAATCACTTCATGTCACAGTGAGTCTCAAACTAGTCTGTGACAGGCCCCACATATCAACTATTGTCGGGGAGGAATAAAAATGTAAGTTAATCAACGAGACTCTGAAGAAGATGTTAGGTGAAAGCATTCAGTGAAGGCTAATAAAGAGCCGTGATTGGTTCTGCCAAAGAAAAGTTTCTCACTCATCTCGATCAGACACAAAGATAGAGATCTATTATGTGTCTCACATGCTAGGACAAATTTGTGCAAATACTCCTTCTTCACTAGTGCTATTGAAGCATGGAATGGGTTACCTGAGTTAGCAGAAAAAATCAGTTACTTGCCAGACCACTGATTAACATAATGACTAGATTGAAATAGAGACCTTATTTTTTTTTTTTTTTTTTTTTTTGAAGAAACGTCGATATTTAATAAGATGAGATATATTTAGTAGAAGTAAAGGGAGAGTACTTGTTTAAATTACCTGCTTTCCTTTTTATGGAATTGTGTCCCTTATTACGCCGCTTCATTTTACCACAGAAAAACTGTAAAAGTTGTTTCACGTTTTGATTTGTTGTAATTACAATTCATCTAATTAGCTGACAAAATATGCATGGCTTCAGGAAAGTGGATGTAACCTGGACACGGATTTCGAAAACAGCTCTAACAATTTTACTAGAAATTAGACATTCTATGCATATATTTTTAGAAAAATAATTCTAGCTTATCCCAACAGTGAAAAAACATTGGTTTGATTCTTATAGTTTTTTTGTTTTGTTTTGTTTTTCAAAATAGAAACACCTGAACTTAAAGTCGGTTATTTTGAACACGCTGTCCGCAACCGACTTTGTATTTTGAAAAGGCTTCAGCGGGTATTCCCGCACTCGACTCTAATGTTTCTTTGCAATAGGCCTATTTGTATTCAACAAAGAGTTGAGTAAATGTAGAGAAGTTCATGTACTTTTTGCGCAGCGTCCAATGTAGAGACTTCCTTTTTTTTTTTTCATTTATCCTTCATTAGTTATTGAGTGAAGTAATCGCTCTTACAGTCATCAGCTTCATAAAAAAGGAATTGAATTAAAAAGCTTGTTTAATGTTATGTTCTATTCTAACTCACAAACCTTCAAATCGAGATGTAAAACTGTTCTTTACCAAAAATAAAAAATTAAAAAGGTAATTTGTATGCTCGTAATTGTTGGCCTCATTTAGTCTTATAACGGCTATGGTTTATTTTGTAGGACGCTCATTCTTCTACCATTCCCCCATTCTCATCACTATGTTGGAGCGTTCAGATGACTAGACCAATACAATGCTTTAAGTTAAGTACCTTTTCAGACCTTGCGATCTATAGGGAAGATGATATAGAGTACATCTGTTTTGTGGCCCAATGTTAATGACTCAGAAGCGCCCAAAGATTCCGTATTTAAAAATCCCAGGCTTCACCAGGATTCGAACCCGGGACATCCGGTTCGGAAGCCAAGCACTTTACCGCTTAGCCACCAAGCCCCAAGTAATACAATGCAGTCCGGTTCTGAGACGAAAAATTATATGTTGGTCACCAACCGCATTTACTTTCCCCAACTAAAGTCAGATAACCTGTAGGGATAGGTGGACTCAGGGGCGCCATTAGAATCCCGAAATTCAAAATAAAACAACATATGTTTCGTAAGCTAAAGGTCGGGACTAGCGAAAGCTGCCCTTGTGGAGCATCACCAGAGAATGATGACCACGTCCTTCAAAGCTGCATACTCCTCCAGGAGTTGAGGATGTCCGAACCAGACTCTGGCCCCAAAACCCTCCTATAGAAGAAAAACTATACGGAGAACTGCCTGACCTGGAAACCACTGCGCGATTAATCTCAGATATAGGATTACTGTTCTGCACACTCTGTGTAAAATGAGAACGAAGAAGAAGAAAGTCGTAGCACCTATGTTTAGTAAGCTACAAAATATACCTAAATGTAATTTTAAATAGCTTATGTAACATCTTTATCAAAAAATCTAAACGGGACAGACAAGGACAGACACACCACACAAATCTAACATTCACCTTATTCCCTTTTTTTCGGTGGCAGCGAAAGTGTGTTCCACGGTAGTCCACCTTTAGACTTTTATTCTCTTTCGTTTGATTGACGACCTATGACAGGCCACGGAGATATGTCGAGTCATACAAAACTAATATCAGCATGTTGACATTATAGTTCTATACACATGCATATCATGGGCATGTATAGCTTTTATTATGTAAATATTTCACTTTTTTTTTTTTTTGCAGTTGGCAATAAAATCTATGACGTCAGTGCAACCCAGAGAAAGAAAAATCCATTGAATAGAATACGATCAGTGCTGAGAGATATAGATCTACTGAACAAAACAAAACAAGCAACAAAAAAAAAAAAAAAAAAACTCTCGGCCGTCTGGAAGAAATAAATGACATCTGGATTGACGGTTCCATTATAACCTGGCCGTAGTCTGTATTGTAAATCTGTGGAGTTAAAAAAAAAGCGAAAAGATTTTTTAAATTTACATCTATGTGTGTGTGTGTGTGAGAAACTATAACCTATAAACACACATACCCTACTAGGCGTGAAGAATGAGGTGACCAGATATTTAGCGGGTGAAAGCGGTACGCGTGTAGATTACGGGCCGTTAAAGAACAAAAAGACTTTGCACAAATGTTGTCCAGAAATGGCGCTTTAAACATTATGTCTATAATTAAAAAAGTGCATTCAAAACTTTAAAAAAAATTATTGCCTTTTTATTCTGAAATAAATGGAAAATTTCAAGCCAAAGAGCATCGATAATTTTCTTAAATTTCACTCAGATATCTTGTCCAAGGAAGCGAATATTATCAAAATAACTTTCAATCTTTTTACCTGAAAAAGAGCTCACGTTTTGGCTTCAATAATTGCAGGTTTTCTGAAACGTTTTCCCAGGAAGGAACTTCTTTCATTTCAATGTGATCAATCTCCTAGTGATCCATCTCCCAGGGATCCATCTCCCAGAGATCCATTTCCCAGGGCAGTGGCGTAACTAGGGTGGGGGAGGAGGGGGGATATTTTAAAAATCCTCCGGGCCTTCACTTGAAGGAGGCCCCAAATTACTATTTTTTACATTAAAAACTAAATATTAAGTGTAGGTGCCCCCAAGTGGTCAAGCCTCCCCCCGGGCCCCCAAACGATGGAAAATTCCTGACTACGACCCTGTCCCATGGATCCATCTCCCAGGGAATAATCTCCCTAAGACGCTCGGCACAATTAAATGTTTACGATTGTCGCTACTACATGACCAGCCGTCATCTAAATGAATATGTCACTATTGCACTCCATTGGGAAGCAAACTTTTCATGCTTTCTTTCTGAGTATTTCTGAGCCACTTCGTCAATGGCAGAAGATACTTCAAAAGCACTGATATATTCTGTCCCTTTAAAACATTACCGGAATATGAGACAAGCTCCCCATGGTCAGCACTGCTCCTGCCCACTTATAGCGTCTGGACTGTTAGTATCGGGGGCGGTCCGCTGTGTACGCGGTATGGTCGACTTAGCCAGTCAGTCACTATGGCCACTACCGCTGGAAGCCCTCAGACAGGAGGTGAAGAGCCCCATGTCCAGGCCTGGTTGTTGGATAAAAGCCTTTCTAACAATCAACGGGATAATGGCGCAACAAGCGCCGATTCCCTACTGGACTTCATCGAAGGTCCCTTAAAAACTGTTACGTAGAATATTGCCGCAATGTTGTGTACAAAATGCTACAATTCAGCAAACAGATTTGAATAAGCTTTTAATTATGGTGGAACACTTCTTTCGAAACTAAAAAAAAAAAATCAACTGCCGAGGACATAAGTCGACGACGAAAATAAAATCTAAATCGACCAGTGTCGGAAAATGATTATGTCTGCGCTAGATGTGGCAATGTATATAGGTCGCAGCTTGGCAGGACCGACATATGCATAGAAAAATTAGGCAACCGCCTAGGGCCTCCGATTACTGGGGGTCTCGCTCAGGACTCAAAGAATTATTTTTAGATTGAAAATTACGAAATATTAATCAGATGAACTGAAGATAAAGTAAAAGTTGAACTAAAAGATCAGCTGAATGATGAGCTGAAAGATATTTTTTCACATTTTTTCATTCACTTAAAAACTCCTTTAAGTGTAAACTGCAAAAAAAAAATTTTTATTTCTGATATCTCTTTTTGGAATTTTTTTAAAAATCACTCAATTAAGATGTATAATACTTTTAAATTGAACTGATTACTTTAAAATCAGCACAGATTTCAAGGCTGCTTTCCAAATAAACAAATTATGTGACACCATTTCAGAAACTCTGTATTTATACTTTTATCTCTAAAACCTAAACAGATTTTATTAGTTTATAGAAAATTTCTAGAATTACTTATTTTAGCTGCTCCCGAAAGGGGAATAGCCGCTATTAGTTTTGTGTCGTCTGTCTGTCCGTCCTTCCGTCTTCCACGTTTAGATCTCAGAAACTAGAAGAGAAAATCAAAATAGGACAACATGATATTTTAGATCATTGAAAGTTCTGATGCAAGGGCTACTTTTTTCTTTTCCGAATGTGAACAATTCAATTTTTAAAACTTATCTATGTTGTTAAATACACCACTTTTAAATGAAAACGACAAAGAGTATGACTTTTTTTTTAAAAAGTCACAGACTTCTATATCATCAACTATATCTTCATTCATAGATTCGCGCATTGATAACAAAATTGAATGTAAGGTCACAAGGAAAAAGTATCAATGGATCGTTATAAAATGTATTTTCCATTTATTAAGTAACTCGTGGAATGAAATACTGATTGAAATGATGTTTTTAAAAAAAGAATTTTGATACGAACTTTGTTTTCGTTTTAAGTTTAAAAAAAAATACTTTTATAGCGCGCAGTTTTGACATATCCTCATTATAAACTTGACAGTCTACATTGACTCTACATCATAAGACTGAATAGAGCCCACATATATATATATATATATATATATATATATATATATATATATATATATATATATATATATATATATATATATATATATATATATATATATATATATTTGGTAAAGCCTACTCGGATCCGAGTATCAAGATAAATGGACTTGATATAAACGCAGTGGACAGATTCACATATCTTGGCAGCACACTCTCCAGAAACGGAAAGATTGATAATGAAATCGACCTACGTATCACCAAAGCCAGTGTATCATATGGCAGACTGTCTAAAAATGTCTGGAACAGACGTGGTATCACCACAAACACAAAGCTAGGGATCTATCGAGCCGTCATCCTTCCTACATTGCTCTATGCCTCAGAAACGTGGACAGTGTACAGAAAACATGCAAAGAAACTGAATCACTTCCACATGACATGTCTAAGCAAAATACTAAATGTCAAATGGCAAGACAAAATACCAGATACTGAAGTCCTTCAAAGAGCGGGTCTGCAAAGCATCCATACAATCTTGATGCAGTACCAGGTGCGATGGGCAGGACACGTCTGCAGAATGGAAGACCACCTCATCCCTAAACGACTCTTGCATGGCCAACTAAGCGAAGGAAAGCGCTCGCAAGGTGGTCAAAGAAAGCGCTTCAGGGAAACCCTAAAAGCTTCTCTGAAGGCGTTCAGCATAGACCCAGCCACTTGGGAGACAGAGGCACATGACAGAGCATCATGGCGTCGCGCTATGAAAACTGGCGCACAGGTTGCTGAGGAAAATAGAACAACGCTGGCAGAAGAAAAACGCCAGAGAAGAAAAGCAAAGGCCCACGACACTAGCTCCAGCTGGAATAACCTGCCTAGTGTGCAGCCGAACATTCCGGGCTCACATAGGTCTCACCAGCCACATGAGGAGGCATAGAACCCCAGTGCAAAGCCCTCAGCCCCCCTGGATGACAAAAGTGGTCATCATCGAACCACGATTGACGAACTATATATATTTGAATTTGAATTATTAAGGCAATAGCTTATCTTCGGACAGCTTAGGGGTGCAGATTCATTATGTAAACAGTACTTTCACATCAAGAAGTGAATAGGATGCGAGCAGCATAATACATCATTAAACGGTACTAAAAGGTCTACTAATCCTTATCATAATATCGGCATCTATCGAGTAATCTAATAATATCTAGTAATTGTAATATTAAATTAAACGTATAAACTCATACGAATTCTAGTCTAGATCTAGATTATATATCAAGATCTAGTTCTAGATCTAGATCTAGTCTAGTCTAGATTAAGATAGTAATAAAACCTATGTGGTTGAAAAGAGCTTGAAAAAATATTTCCAACTGCACCAATTTATCATTATCAAGTGGGAGGGGGACATATTATTTATTTATTTATTTTTTTTTTTTGCGAGGGGAAAAGTCTTTTTGTGACTCAAGAAATGTTTAGCTCACTTCCGGAATTAAATTGTTAAGTAGGTCAATACTATTTTTTGACTGTTCGTCTTGCCAATTTATATAATTCTGTAACAAGAATGAATCTTAATGATTGTTTTTAGTTTCTCTTTATTAAGTGTAACATTTTTTAAAATTTTGAATGTACTAATAAGGTTAACAATTATTATTTAAAGAAATGTAAACGTACGCTTAATGAATATATAGAAAGCACGATGGCTGAGTGGTAAAGCGCTTGTCTTCCGAACCGGGAGTCCCTGGTTGGAATCTCAGCTCTAATGAGTACCTGAAATAAGTTGGGGAAAAGCAAAGGCGGTTGGTCGTTGTGCTGGCCACATGACACCCTTGTTAACCGTGGGTCATAAAAACAGATGACCTTTACATCATAAGCCCTATAGATCACTAGGTCTGAAAAAGGAACGTCACATAATGAATATATTAAAAAAAAAAAACTACAATTCGTTATTGAAAAAAAGTACTTATGCTTAATAAAAATTCATTTTGAAAAATTTAAACTTTAAAAGAGAAAAATTATTTGTATCTTAGTGCCCAATGATTTTAAAAATGTCATTTCTTTCAACGATCAAAACAAGACTCTGGCTTGAATATTTCTGGTCCATTTGTGAACTCGTTGGGGACCGCCTCTGGGTTTGTGTGATAACACAAACTTTCTTTGTAATCTTGTTTTACAAATGCTTATATCAACTCTGTCTGGAAAAACGCTTTAACACCTTTACTGAACGAAGTGGTCGTCTCCTTTCCATTAGGACTAAAACTGAAAGATTTTAAAACTCCTTTATCCCACTTTCGGTCAGAGTGTTACAAGATCAGCTGACGTCATCGAGAAGTTCATAGAAGTCAAATTCATAAAGCGCTGGTTGTGAATGTGTATGTGTTTCGTGTGTGAATGTTGTTTGAATTTTTAATCAATATTGTTTTTGTAAAGTAGTTTCGCTGAGCTCGTCAATTGTAGTCAAACTGAATTTCCATTACATTGGATCAATAAAAATTATCTTATCTTAGCTTATCTTACTCCACGTCCATTATCGAATTGAAATTTTACAATTATTCATTGACCTAAATAATACAAGAATCAATAACTAAAAATTAACCAATTAGTCGATAAATTACTGGTTATAAATTATTTTGTTGGATACTTCAAGCGCCGCTGGGAAAAGCCCCCATTGTAATGCGCCTCTGTGGGTTTATGTAATTAAAATCAATTAATTATTAAAATATTTTCTTCGGTGACGTTAGGTCTAGGGGTTTCTAACGACAGCGTAGACCAGCGCGCATTACATGTTGGGAAACAGAACAGACAGGTAGCGTACAATAGAGAAAAGAATCCCTTTAGTTAACAAGATAAAAATGTTTAATGTAATAAAAGATAAAGGGTGGAGGGATTACAATGGTGGGGAGTATAATTGTAAATCCTTAAGTTATCTATCTATGAGTATCACTAGCGGATCCACAACTTTGGTTGGGGGGGGGGGGAATCGCCCATTCCACCCCCCCCCCGCCCCAATGATCCGCCAGTGATGAGTATGGTTAGACAAAATAATCGATTCATAATCGATTCATCATATTGACTGCTGATGGTAAAAATATGAGTGCCCCTATTGTTTATAAACTTAGCTCTATTAATCCTGTATTCGGTTGTAGTCCTTTCAAAAGCTCATCCCTCTGCCTTGGTGCTGTAGACTGTTCAAGTCCGTTAGCGTGAGTACCAGAGTTGGGAGGTCCAGCCCCAGCTGAAAGCTCCAGTGGAAGTTTGAAATGGCCCGGCCACTGTTGCATGTCCTCCAAGTGCGTGGGACGCAGCGAAGGTGGAGCACAATTAGCGATGAATAGGCGGGGGGGGGGGGGAGGGGGGGCTGAGAATTGAATGAAGATGGTAGCCGTTACTTCCTCCAGTCAATGGACCATCTCAATGATCATGAACACTACAGTCTCTGGGTAATGTTGACCACTTGACCTTATTGTACAGCCTTGACGCCTTGCATTTTCAACAGGGCCGGATTTACCTATAGGTAACAAGCTATAGCTTAGAGCCTCCAGAAATATTAAGCACTGACATATAATATCTTTTTATTTATAAAGTGATCAAAAGGGCCCCTATAGTATTTATATAGTCAAGTCTAAATACGGTACTGATTTGTTGGGGGTAGGGTTAGGGTTGTTGTCATGTGTGTGTTATTGTAATTGTTGTATTTATTCGCCGCTAGTGCGTCTATCCAATTATTTTATTATGTATGTAAGTAAAATTATATGCATAGTATTCCCAATTTTTTTCCTGAGTATTCTTAATTACAGATAACCAAATGTAGATATAATAATCTTGTGTGTAGCGTGTGCACAGTACATTAAACTGGTGTTGGGGTGACGTCAATCGTCTGGCAATATTACACCAGTCGAACTCTATAGAGAGAGCGTAGATTGTCGATATAAAAGTGTATTCCCATTTCTGAAACAAACTTTTCAAAGCAATGTACAATAAGTTTAGACCTAACATTTACATTATTTTAACCTTCACTAGATTTAATTGAGGATTTACTGTGGCCCAGTAGGAAATATTTGACTGGTGTTGCTTCAGGTGTTCCTTCAGTAATAAAGATCATTACGTCACAGCCCAAAATAAACTGAAGATCTATCTATCTATCTATCTATCTATCTATCTATCTATCTATCTATCTATCTATCTATCTATCTATCTATCTATCTATCTATCTATCTATCTATCTATCTATCTATCTATCTTTCTGTCTGTCTGTCAGTCTTTAAATCTATCTATCTATCTATCTATCTATCTATCTATCTATCTATCTATCTATCTATCTATCTATCTATCTATCTATCTATCTATCTATCTATCTATCTACCTATCTACCTACCTATCTGTCTATCTATCTATCTATCTATCTATCTATCTATCTATCTATCTATCTATCTATCTACTGAGACCTAGAACTAATAAATAATTACGAAATGGGTATTTGCTACATTAGACAGTTTTGCCACATAGCAGCAGACTAAATTTGGGTACTAACTGCATAACAAATAGTTTCGTTTTTTTACTTTCCAATTAAAAGTACAAACAACGACACTTTCTTTAATTTATTGGTTTCCCCTTTGTTCTCACATATCAAGTAATTTAACGGACATACACAACTTTGTTTTTCATATTATTGACAGAAAGATCTGAGAAAATCAGTCCTTCGTTGGATTTAAGTATATTTTATTTCACCACAAGGACATATCACAGCCATCACAGTAATGCACCATTGGTTGTATATTACTAATGTTATCTTATTATTATTATCTTGTACGTGACATGGATTACAGAAATCCAACGCCTCAAAGTGATCTCGCGATAACGGCAACACGGCATTGCTCTCGATATGAGCTCGAATGCCCCAGGGAATCATGCCCCAGGGAATCTTGTTGATGTTGTTGTTTTTGTGATGTTGTTGATTTCACTTTATCATGTCCCATGGAGGAAGTCATCTATAAGGTAACAAGACACGAGTCATTACTCCCCCCCTCCCCAACCTCCAGATAAGAATCTGAGGTAATAGCTTTCGCTGGGTTATAATTTTGTATAATATTTTAATAGCCTGTCAAAACCTGTTTATCCTTGTTATAGGAACACAAATATTTACTTAGTTCAATGGGTGCGAAAGGTTATCCCCCCTTTAGTTTCAAATCATCGTGTAAATCTAGGTGCCTCTGATAGCATAAAGAACGGGCTCGGATCCTGGTGCATTGCAGTAGCAGCGGTCCTCACGTTGGCAGCCCGTTGGCTGCACTGGTCAGCATTGACTTGCATTGACTTTCAAGTTTCGAACGTTTCTTAGAAGAGAGGATGGTTACATTCTGGTTCCAGGGCCGGCCTTAGATAATTGGAGGCCTCAGACGAAGTGAAATTTTGTGGTTCCAAATTTAATAGAAAAAAAAAAAATCTCAGATCAAGTTGAAACTTCGCGCAATTATTCATTGGCATAGACAATAATCACTAAAAACAAAAGTAACCCATTTAGACAATAATTTACTGGCAATTCATTATTTTGTTTAATAGCAACATGGGAAACTAATACTTCAGTATTCACATACATGGTTAAATTTGTTGGGTTTAGTCCTCGTTCAATAATTGCTATCGCTATTTCTCAGTCACGCGTTCTCCGATCAGAGTCGATACTTTAAACAATTATTTCTTGTACCTAGCTAAACAGGAATCCATTTTGAAAAAAAAAATTACCCAGTTAGAGAATTAATTATTGGTAATTAATTATTTTGTTTAATATCGAATAATGGAAATAGCTATTACACAAATTGGTAGATATAGTTTTAAGGGCGGCGTTCTTCCGTTTTTGATAAGCATTGCTGTATTTTTTTTAAAGATTATTAAATAGTTAGCTTGTTTGTAATGTAATTGCTTGCTTTTTATGGATCGGCTATCAAAACAAAAAGTCTCTTATGAAAATTGAATAAAATTAAGCTATCAACACTATTTTGTATGTATGTGGTGTTTGTTTTATTTATGTTTTTATTGGTATTCGTGAATTGGCTTCAGCTCTGAAAAAAAAAAAAGCGAGCCAAGTGAAAAAATAATATAGGCCTAAAGACCATCGCATTTTAAGTGGACGGGAGTGTCTCTCCAGAACATGGCTCTACAGTCACATGAACATGGGCTCATAGAGTTGAACCCTAAACTGAAGGAGGCCAACACTCATACCATGCTAGTTAGTAAGCTGGGTTTTTTAGTCCACTCTACTATTTCAAACGCAACAAAATTGAGGAAGAAAAGAATTTTACTGAGACTTTTGTAGGCAGTTTTTGTGTTCCGACTCTTGATACTTGTTAGAACGTCAGTCTTGGCATAGTGCCAGCTAGGGGACAATAGACACAACTGTTTGAGACGTCAACCTTTATGGATACAATGGTTAACACACACACAGACTTGCACACCCACATACACACACAGATATTCATTACTTGAGACATAAACACGTGGGCTAGGCACGTGATACGACTACATCCTGTGGAAGTTCAAATCTGGGTGAAAACACGGAGGTGCTTGGTAACGCAAGAACTTATGTTCTGTTTATCTCTTTCTAGGCTTATATCTATATATCAATCTGTTCGTCAATCAATCAGTCTATCTATCTATCTATCTATCTATATATATATCCATCTATCTATCTATCTCTATTTATCTATTTATCTATTTATCTATCTATCTATCTATCTATCTATCTATCTATCTATCTATCTATCTATCTATCTATCTATCTATCTATCTATCTATCTATCTATCAATCTATCCATTCATCCATCCATCCACCCATCCATCCATCCATCCATCTATCTATCTATCTATCTATCTATCTATCTATCTATCTATCTATCTATCTATCTATCTATCCATCCATCCATCCATCCATCCATCCATCCATCCATCCATCCATCCATCTATCTATCTATCTATCTATCTATCTATCTATCTATCTATCTATCTATCCATCCATCCATCCATCCATCCATCCATCCATCTATCAATCTATCTAATCTTTATATCTGGAGAGAAAAAAAAGTGTTCAAAACGTAATAAAGGAAATAACTTCACATTTACAGCCACATCTTTAAAAAAAAAGTGCCATTTATTTTCCTTTTTCGATACCAAACTAAATAATTATTTATCAATAATTAAATTAATTAATTCGATATTTTTTTCGATTGATTTATTTTATTTTTAGGTACAATAAATAATTGTGCAAAGTACCAACTTGATCCGAGAATGAATGTGGGAAAAATAAAGTGTAAAAAAAAAACTTTACCAGACAGAGTGAATGGATGTAAACTTTGTAACGTTGAAAAAATATTTTTTTTCTCCTTTTTGTTTTTCATTGTTGCAAGCAAACCTAGCCCAACAGAAACACAAAAGCAAGCCCGCATCATTGACCTGTATGAGTTGATATTTAATATCGTATTGTAGTGCACTTCTTTGATCTAGTCTTTAAAAAATAGGAAATACACTGTTTTCTTTCTTTCATTTTCATGTAGCTAAAGAGGCCTAACACGATCTCAAGCTAGGCATCAGTACTCAGCAGACGATACAAAGTTGATAGCCTACATCTGGTGTGTTCACGATCCAGGACACCCTCCTTTAGGATTGCTTTCGTGTGGACTTTTCTAGAGCTGTTGTTCCTTCTTGTTGTTTTTGTTGTTTTTTTTTTATTACAACCGTTGGAATTAATTTTGAATAGGTCAGTGCATCCGTGTATCTTAAAAAGTGGACCTGGAAAATAAATATGGAAAGAGTTGGTCTTTTCTTATACTTCTTGCCCCTTCCCCTCTGACTAGTAGGATTTTGACAATAAAAAGCAAGAAAAATATAAACAAAATACTTTTTTAAAAGACAATACCTCCTTTATATAACTAAATAGCAATTATTTTGCTCTTAATAACTAATGAATGTTAGATTGGCCAACATACCAGAAAGGAAAAGACATAATATAAATTCTGATTAAAATATTAATAAGTGGCTGAGTGGTTAAGCGCTTGTCTTCCTAACCTAGGGTCCTGGACTGGGATTTTGAATTTCTGGATTTTTAGGGCGTCCCTGCGTTCACCCAACTAATAGGTACATGTCTTTAGTTGGGGAAAATAAAGGCGATTAGTCGTTGTCATGACACCCTGCTCGTTAACCATTTGCCAAAAAAAAAAAAAAACAGATGACCTGCCCTATAGATCGCAAGGTCTGAATGGCGAATGTTTTTAGCTTTTATCATATAGATTGTAACTAATTTAAGTTAACAAACTGTGATTGTAAAAAAAAAATTGGACCGCTCCCCACTCGAAGGGTTAGAGTCTAGTGAGTGCGGGATTGATCTAATCGCCCACCCCCACCTCACCAAATCAACCTACATAATCTTCAAATATGTTAAAATATAAATAGAAAGTATATATAGTAAAGAATTCGTTTACAAATTGTGTGATTTTGCTACTAAAATTCCGGAGGGGGTGGGGCGGTCGAGTGGGATGGGGCGATCGGATCCGCCAGTGGCTATCAGGCCTTTAACTCATCTGTAAAGTAACCGTGCTACGCTAAGGTTGAAATAGTATTTTTTTTATATATGTAAAGAAATCGAGCGATTTTCTAAACAAAATCAATAGGGTTCGCTTTCAAATGTCCAAAAGTAGTTGAAGGCGATGGTGAAATCAGGGCCTTTTTTTCAATAACATTTAAACTTTTAATAGAGATCCATGCGTAACGGTGATATTTGGCGGTCGTTGACTTGTAGCACTAAACTGCTGATAGATAACTAAACCGCTGTAGGGGTATCATATTTTAACTTGCAAAAGAAATAACTTGAATAACTTCTTTGTGAACAAAACTAAGAATAATTTGTATTACAATATGTTCAAATTCAACTTGAGCTGGAAGGAAAATAAAATGTGGTAGACTTAAGTAATAATTTTAAACTGTATTTTGAACAACATCTAACTCACTACAAAAAAACATCTTTACACTCTGGCATCATCCCGGAGTCGTCTTGCGTAATTAAGACAGCTTACGACAGTGCCGCTTTATCTTGCATCATTCACACTGCATAGCAACCAACCAATCGCTAACTTTTTCTCACCGTCACCATAAGAACGCATACACACACACACACTCACTCCATAACAAACGGATAATAGGAATAACAGATTGATAAACAGACAATAGGATAAACAGACAATAGGATAAACAGACAATAGGATAAACAGACGGTTTTTCCTTACAGAGCTAAAGGAGACCCGCCAGTTATCCGGTAACCTTTTTATGTCTATTTTCTTAGTCTGTACATTTCATATATCGAAAACAGAGGCGGCCTTAGCAGTGCGCGGGGCCGTGGACGAGTGTCACATGTGGGTCCCTATAATATTGTACCACATCACGCTAACGGGCTCGTACGCCTGTAACGCTTTTGACGAAAATGTTGATTCGTCTTTACTCTCTTAATCGTTTTTATTTCTTGCGTCTGACTCTTTATCTGACTCTTTAACTTGTTCTTTGTCTGACTCTTTTTCTGACTCTTTAACTGATTATTTGTCGGACTCTTTATCTGACTCTTTGACTGGTTCTTTGTCTGACTCTTTATCTGACTCTTTAACTGGTTCTTTGTCTGACTCTTTATCTGGTTCTTTGTCTAACTCTTTATCTGGTTCTCTGTCTGACTCTTTATCTGACTCTTTAACTGGTTCTTTGTCTGACTCTTTATCTGGTTCTTTGTTTGACTCTTTATCTGGTTCTTTGTCTGACTCTTTATCTGGTTATTTGTCTAACTCTTTAACTGGTTTTTTCTCTGACTCTTTAACTGGTTCTTTCTCTGACTCTTTATCTGACTCTTTAACTGGTTCTTTGTCTGACTTTAGTTGACTATTTAACTGGTTCATTGTCTGACTCTCTATCTGACTCTCTGACTGGTTCTTTGTCTGACTCTCTATCTGACTATTTATTTTTTTAATTTCTCTCTGATGCTTCCACAACATGAGATATAAGAGACATCTGCTCCTTGAGGCCTGCAGTCAAGCATGACAGACACATATTTAGCCAGTTTGATTTGATCACTAAATTTCCCTTTTACTTTCTGATGCCATCAGGTCCATGTGCTCGTTTTGAATCCTTTAGTCCAAATTAATTGGGCAGTGAGCCTTACCGTTGTTTTACGCATAAAGTTTAACTGTTCTCCCACGAAATGTTTTTTGTTAAGACTGCTCGCCAATGCAGTTTTTCTTTTATACTTTGTTCTAGCGTCATTTTATTCATCGTGCTACCATTGGACAAAGCTAAATCCAAGCACACACTTAACTTAATTTACAAAAACATCGTGCCGTCGAAGTTTATTACCAAGATACTTCCAGTCGCAGTGGCCTTTGTTTGCTGATTGGCCTCCAGTAGCTATCGTGCCAAGCAACTTACAAGGAAAACACAATACTCTGTCTTTGGTCTTTGGTATAAGAACAAATGGTGAGATAAGAGCTACGGTAGTTCATAAAAAGGGTAGATAAATCTTGCAGTAAAAAGAGATATTGCATTAACTGTGCCGTTCCTTAACCGTATTTTAAAAAAATGTTTTGCTTGTTTAAGCTTACACTTGGATGTTGTAGAGTTGCGTCCCCTTGGCTGTATTTAACGTCGCCTTGATCCCATGCCAACTCAAAGTTGAATTCATGGCGTTTAAATATAGTCCGATGTAAGGATCCACAGATTTGACAGTCACTGTACTCTCTTTCACTTCTCTCAAAGGGTTTTGTCGAAATATCTGTGTCAACGTGTCAACATGACATTGCAGGAAACTGTGTCAGTGACGTCTCATAAAGCAATATAAAGTCTTGCCTGTAACTGTACATATTGTGTGACGTTTATTTAGGTATTTAACATTTAGAAATTAGATGTCTACTATGCAGAAATTAAACAGTACATATTCACTTGAATACTGTTGTATTACTTGTTGTCGCGTATGGTTACTAAATGAGCTCTGCATCTATAGTAGCACAACAAACATAGTTCAGAAATGGACGCTTGAATAGCAGATGACATTTATTTGATACAAAATATTAACATACTGGTCAGTCCAGCCATCAATGAATACAAGAAATTATCCACATGATTCAACTATAATGTCCAATAATATATTAAGCACAATAAGCACACATCTGTTTATACTTCTTACAATAAATCTTTATGCGTCCTCTCATTTCAAAATCATGTTAACTACTTATTACAAATTTACAACTAACTGTATTATACATCCATACGCTTCAAGAACATGGCGACTACTACTTCCTGACCATGTGGTCAACACTCAGAACGAGATTTCCTGCCCATAATTCTCGATTAGGTTTCACTTTCACGTGAAACACAACAAAACGCTATACTCCGTGACTCCTACTAATTCGTGTCACAAACAATGATGTGACATCGCCCAGTGACGCTGCCATGTATCATATTTCAAGACACATTTCTTGTGACAAATGTGTTTTAAATTTTAAGCCCCCCCCCCCCCTAAAAAAACAAAACAACAACAAGTGTAGTCTTTTTATCATATTCCAAAACCACTTATTTATAAAGCTTATATCAACTCTGTCTGTCTGTCAGTCTGTCAGTCTGTCAGTCTGTCAGTCTGTCAGTCAGTCAGTCAGTCAGTCTGTCTGTCTGTCTGTCTGTCTGTCAGTCTGTCAGTCTGTCAGTCTGTCAGTCTGCCAGTCTGTCTGTCTGTCTGTCAGTCAGTCAGTCTGTCTGTCTGTCTGTCTGGTAAAAAAACTATACTCGTTATTTCTTCCACACCCATTTTCAGATCAGGTTAAAACTTTGCACTATTATTCATTGACATAAACAAGACACGAGTCAATAAAAATAAAATAACCAGTTAGTCAATTAATTACTTGTGATTAATTATTTTGTTTGATAAGAAGGAAAAGTCATCTTTTAGTATTCACATATATGGCTAAATATATCGGATTTGGTCTCCATTAGATAATTGTACACATTATTTCTCCCACACCAAGTCTATGGTCAAGTTAAAGCTTTAAATAATTATTTATTGTACCTAACAAACACAATTCGGTTTGGAATTTGACCAATTAGTCAATTAATTATTGGTAATTCATTATTTTGTTTGATGTCGAATAAGGGAAATAACTACTACATATTGATTTAGTTGTAAGTGCGGAGTGGCTAAATGTTGTTTGTTTACGATTGTAGAATGAGGTCCATTGTGATATTACACAAAGGGGAGGTAACAAAAAAGCTCGCAGACATCTTTGAGATATTTACAATATATTTAGGTGTGTGGATGAAATAGATATGAATACTTAACTTTTATACTGCTTCTAAATGCTGTATAATAAAGTACACGAAATTACAAGTCACAAATTTTCGTTTCATAAAACTCTTTAATTGGCCAGTCTATATTTATTTATGTCTATGGCTAGGTCACAACACCAACGAGTCCAACGACCAAGTAGTCAACACCCTCAAGCAGTTTATACAACTCAGTCCACTATGGCGTAGCTAACAAGTACAATGCATTGAATGCAAGCTCCTTGCAATTCAGAGTGCAACAGATAAAAGATATCTACTACAATGGTAAACTTACATGATAGTTCAAAGTGTTACCCGATCTTTTTCGGTCTAGGGGTCATATAAATTAAGGGCCACATAACGACAAAAAGTCGTTGAATCTAGTGGAGCGGAGCCTATACGACTTCATTATGAGCTGTGGGCAGACGTTTGAAGTGTGGCATGTCCTTACAGGCCGGATGTGACCCGCGTGTCGTAGTTCATGCATCACTGCTCTACAACATGCAACCTCTTAAATCTTAATCACCTACAGAACAAACACCTCATGGGAATATGTCATGGCTTAACGGAAGTAGTTTTCCCCGCAACGCAGCATGTAGCAATGGTGTTATTTTCCTGTTTCTCTCAACCATAGAGACCAAAGAAAGATAATAGGGGTGACGCGGTGTAGGTAGAGCCTAGACGCTGAACCGTATCATTTGCATAATGCACGCAAGAACGTTTCTCACCGGAAACCTTAGTGTACTTCGGGATCACTGACCTACAAAAGTTCTGATTATGTCACCTTTCACGAATTATTGATGTCGGTAAAGTAGGTCAACTTAGAAATGTGGGTCAAGTAGGGGTAACAATTGGGGCAAACATGACGCCAAGTAGAGAAACGCTGTTTGTATGTGTATGTGTGCTTTCGTGTGCATGCATGTGTGTAGATTCGTGAGAGTGTGGTTGTACATATGGGTGTATGTATGTGGACTAGCGATCCAGACAAATGGATTTTCTTTAAAATGGGCGACAAATCAAATATTTTACTGGAACGTTATTAAAACTATTTAACGGCTGTATTCAATTCAGTAGCAGCAGATATAATAGGTCTATTTGTAAACGAGCTATTTACTACCTGTTTTATAGAATTGGTTCGAGTGCTTATTATTACTGGACATAAAAGCCTGTGTAGCTGTCATGCAAATTAAAGTTTTATAGCGGAAACTGTAACAATTTTGTGAGTTTCTTTGTCGCAATTTTATATTGCATTCTGTCGCAGAACAAACCGTAGTTTGCAGAGCAAACGGGACGTCCAAACACCCATGTGGAAACGTCCATATAAGTATAACCTAACTGTGAACACAAATTTGGTTATTATAGTGCCTAGTACGTAGATTTGATACTTATACCAAACAGCGGTACTTCCAAAGTAGTGGCTGTACGGTATAGGAAACTATTAGTCTCTTCCGAGCGCATTTGCCCCCCCCCCCCAAACCGGGTCACTTATCATTAAAGGATACTGCTACAGACTTGAGATAACACAATCTTTAAACTCAAATATCAGCGTTAGGTCATGGAGTCCATCGGTGTTGTTACCAGTCGTTGACTTGTCGCACCAAACCTCTGGTAGACAACTCAACTGGTGTAGGAGTAATATATCTTAGCTAATCAAACTTCAAACAACGTGAATAACTTCCTTGTGAGCAATACTAAATAGAACTTTATTTATACTATAGAGAAAAATTAAGTTGATATCAAATGAAATAGCTGTAGTAGACTTAAGTTATAATGTTTCTTTACAAAATCAAAGTCCCTACAATGACACAACAGTAGTTATAATGTTTCTTTACAAAATCTAAGTCCCTACAATGACACAACAGTAGTTATAATGTTTCTTTACAAAATCTAAGTCCCTACAATGACATAACAGTAGTTATAATGTTTCTTTACAAAATCTAACTCACTACAATAACACAACCAGTCTCAGGTTCTGGAGTCGCCTCTCCTAAGACCAAATGACGACAATGCCACCTATGTTGCATCATTCATAACGTCTTCCCACCGTCACCATAAAAACACACACACACACTCCATAACATTATGTCTCTCCCTCTCTTTCTCAGTTATCACTCTCTTTCTCCCTTCTCATGTTTCTATCCTGTTTTATCTTCATCTTTCCTCTTTTCCCCCATCATCTCTTTTCTGTCTTACTTTCACGGACTGCCTCTCGCTCTGTCTTACCTTCTTTTCTTTTTTTTTTTCGCACTCCTTCTCTCTATCTCTTACTCTACCTCACTTCTTTCTATCTCTTTTCTTGTCATTCTCTTTTTCTTTGTTTTTTTTCTTAAATTATGTTTCATTTCCAGTCTCTAACCCCATTGCCCCTCTCTTTTTTGTCTCTTTCACTGTCTCTTTCTCTTTTTTCTCTTTTCCTATCTGTCTTTCTCTTTTTTTCTCTTTCCCTGTCTGTCTGTCTGTCTTTTTTTTCTTTACCTGTCCGTCTGTCTTTCTCTTTATTTTCTCTTTCTCTGTCTGTCTTTTTTCTTTTGTCTCTTTAACTCTGTCTCTTCCTTTTGTCTAACAGCTGGCCTGACTTCGATCGCCACCATTCTAAATGAATAATCATCTCTGAATTATTTATATATATAAAGAAGACATTTAAAAATGACCTACATTAGCTTGTGTCCCTCACCCCCCCCCCCTTTTTTTTTTTTGCATATGTTACCCCATAAAAAAAGGCATAGGGGGTTCTGTGTATAGCTTCCAAGTTTGTCCAGTCCGACTTTCCCTCGAGGCAGTCAACCATAACGCACGCAAACCCTTTCCCGGACAAATTCAACATGAGACCGTAACAAGAAAGAGCGAGAGAAGAGGAGGTGGGGGGATCACGACACATACAAAAATCAATCAGACGTTGTGCGCAGGTCTTTGTGACCTGGTTTCGTAGCTCGGCGTAGTATAAATGAAAACAGCTGGGTCCGACCTGGCTTCAATGCGACCAAACAAAGGGAGCTCTCGCTAACGTTGTAACAGACTTGATCTAATATTCGTGTTGACATGTAAATTTGTTGAGTCCGTGCTAGGAAACAAAAAAACGTGAATTGTTCATAGGAAATATACAGCTCCAAAGATTGTTGACCAGTGAGAGATAGTGCACTGCCGTTGGTAAGATTTAGATAAACTTCTTAGTAGCTATTATAAAGTTAAAACTAGTTGGTTATAATGTCTTTCAACAAATGGCTCTAAAATTACATAGGAAGACTTATGACGATCTAGTTATGATGAGGAGAGATAGGTAGTAATAGATAGTTATAGATAGGTTGATAGATAGATAGATAGATAGATAGAGAGATAGAGAGATAGAGATAGATAGAGAGATAGAGATAGAGATAGAAAGAGATAGAGATAGAAAGAGATAGAAAGAGATAGAAAGAGATAGAGATAGAAAGAGATAGAGATAGAAAGAGATAGAGATAGAAAGAGATAGAGATAGAACGAGATAGAGATAGAAAGAGATAGAGATAGATAGATAGAGATTTAGATAGATAGAAATACAGATAGATATCACCAACAAGTGAAATAATTTTCTAAAACTGAATCTTATCTAGCTTTGTTTCCATTAACGTAAATTTGAATGGTGTTCTATTTTTCTATTGTTATATTTCTATCACATAACATTTGTTTGAAAACGTGTTTTGATGGTATAACAAAATGTGTTGCCACTTTGTTGAACTCTATAACCCCCGAGATGTTGGGTTCTACCCCGCAGTGTTCATTGCCTTTCAAATCAATAGGCTTATCACGTGATCATGTAATTGTACATTTTGGCACTGGGCCTTTCAAAATATGAGCACCAAAACGTTTTAAAAAGAATTTTAAGCGCTAAGAGTTTCAGTGTCCAATGTTTTTAACTCTTTCTCTCCTAACTGACGATACCAACGTTGATTCCACCAGAATGTGGTAAATAATTACGGAGAGAAAGAGTTAATAATGGTGCAGTGGGACTAGCTCAACGACCGATCTTAGCAACCTTCGTGACGATAGAGCCAAGCGCAAGGTTGGCTTTTAATTTTATTGTAGGCCCGCGTTTGATTATTGACACTGTGTTGATTTATTTTTAGAAGAAAAAAAAAGAAAATTATGTTTAAAAACTTAAGTTGGTATACTTTTGGATTAATAACTATGCTTGTAGATTTTAAATTAAAATAAATGTCAATGGGTTAATTGAGTCAATCAAATCGGTAAACCTGACGACCTGACTCCAACCCTGTTTCAGTAGTCAAATTACAACTGACGATCGATTTAACTCTCCCTGTTTACGGCAGGTACCCTGTAGACTTCGACGTCTTCAAATTCTGAATTATATATAAACTACATCATTCGCATGGATTTCAACTTAATAGCTTTGGCGGCTTTGGTTCATGATTCAAACTCTTTAACACTTGGCCTGAAATAGATCTCGACTCACAAACTTTTTTCTTGTTCAATTTCAGCGTATGGTTCAGCGTATGGTTCAGCGTATGGTTCAGCGTATGGTTCAGCGTATGGTTCAGCGTATGGTTCAGCGTATGGTTCAGCGTATGGTTCAGCGTATGGTTCAGCGTATGGTTCAGCGTATGGTTCAGCGTATGGTTCAGCGTATGGTTCAGCGTATGGTTCAGCGTATGGTTCAGTGTATGGTTCAGCGTATGGTTCAGCGTATGGTGGGGGGTCTACGTAGATTGAATAGAATAATACATTACAAAGGATCTCTCTACTGTAGTTATGGTTATTTGGCACATACAAGGCCATAGCGTTTCACTACTTATAGAAACAAAAATTATTCTAAACACAATTTAAAAAAAAAAGTTAAAGAACGAAATTAAAACGAATTAGTTAAGCCCAAAACGATAACAATAACAAAAAAATGCTGAAGCTGTCACGTGAAACTATTTCAGTTTGTTTACGTTTTGGTTAAGTCTCAATTGAAATAGATTTAGTCGCCATTTCCTTTTTACATTTATTTCCACTCCGGTTGTTTGTTGTTTTTTTTTTTTTGGTCTGACATTGTGATTGAAGAATGAATCTTTATACAATGTCAGTAGTAAGCCAACTCCTATTTTTATGTTTGTTTACGTTCATCGGCTTTTAAAGGCTTTTCCTTTGTAATTTTGTTTAAATGATTCTATTTTCTTATTGAAATGTTTGGATGTCCTAGCAAAATAAATCAAGCGTCAAGTCAAATTATTTTCTTTTTCAGTTAACAGTAATCCTAATCCACTTTTATCTCATGTTTATCTCCTATCACTTTCACCATGGCACCGGGATTAATTTAATGGCCAGCAAAATGGCCTAGAATACTTTTCTTTTCGCCTCAAGTTTGCCTTATCAGTGATCTAAGATTAACAAGATTACAAAGAGAGTTTGTGTTACACAAACTCAGAGGCGGCCCCCGTCGAAGTCGGATCCCTGTCGGATCTGCATATTCGCAAATAATATTCAAGAGGTGATTTAATTTTGATGTAAAATGTTTTACACGTTTCGGATGTTCCTTCAGAGTTGAAGATAATTACTTCCTAGTCCAAACCTCCCGCAGGACGACGGGGGATGGGAGCTGGCAGGGTTTGAACCCTGGGCCATCCATAAATCTGAACGACAGTCCAGCGCGCAAACCGCACGACCAGGCAGCCATCCGATGGTCAAAAGTAATAATGTTTCAAAGATTCATTTGCCGTAAATTTAAATTTAAATTTAATAAAAAAAATAGTAGATTAGTTTTAATATATTAAAACATTACAATATTGATCAAAACGTTTGGAAATGAAAATCTACACTTTTTTTTTACACTTTAAGTTTAGAAATTGAAATTCTACATCTTAATCTAGTCTATTTTAGTCTAAACTAGATCTAGAAATTCTAGATCTAGACTCTAAAATAATTTTAATTAGAATATAAATCCAGATCTAGATATACTGTAATAAAAATCTAGATCTAGTTTAAAAAATCTAGATTAGATCTAAATCAAGATATCATTCCTTTTTTAAACGCGAGTCACATAACGAGGCTTAATAAACATTACTATACCGAGTTCTTTTTTCATTTCATTTGAAGAATTAATTCCATATAACGTCAGAGGGAAAAAAAAAACACTACGTCACACGGCCTAGCAAGAATAAAAATCGCCTTCATCTATAAGAGCCATTTATCGAGTGTTCATATACTTTGGTGCACCGAGTGCGTTCTTTAAGCATTTCATTTAAAGAATTCATTCCATATGACGTCAAAGGAAAAAAAAACACTACGTCACACGGCCTAGCTAGAATAAAAATCGCCTTCATCATTACGAGCCTTTTATCGAGTGTTCATAGACATTGGTGCACCGAGTGCGTTCTTTTAGCATTTCATTTAAAGAATTCATTCCATATGACGTCAAAGGAAAAAAAAACACTACGTCACAAGGCCTAGCTAGACTAAAAATCACCTTTATCAACACGAGCCATTTCTCGAGTGTTCATAGACATTGGTGCACCGAGTGCGTTCTTTTAGCATTTCATTTAAAGAATTCATTCCATGTGACGTCAAAGGAAAAAAAAACACTACGTCACACGGCTTAGTTAGACTAAAATATGTTTTCATTAATACAAGCAATTTTTTCGAGGGTTAATAGACATTGGTGCACCGAGTGCGTTCTTTTAACATTACATTTAAAAAGTCCATTCATATGACGTCAAAGAAAAAAAATTCCATTACCTCACAATAGGCTAGTACCGGTACCATAAAAAAAAATGTCTTTATTTACACGAGATATTTAACGAGGGTTCATAGACATTGGTGCACTGAGTTCTAATAGATATTATTTAAAAAGGATCAAAGCCACATTGTTTTTGCGTTTTGTCTGTCAGTCGGTCTGTCCGTTATCTTGATATAAAAAAAACAACTAAAAGTTATTAAAAATTGATTAACCTTTATTTTACGTTTCAAAACATCGCAATAATTTTTAGGTATGAACACAATTGAAAAGTTTATATAATAGATTGTTCCGGATGTTTGTATAAATAGTAAAAGAAAAAGAGAATTTCAGATAAATGTAATACCGTTAATTAAATTTTTTGGATGGTCTCGTATAAAAATTAGATGTACTACAGCCACGTGGAGAGATTTTCATACCTTACTTTGGTGTTTGGATTCTGTTTTCCTTAAAAATCGGAACATAATATTAACGATAATTAGATTTTTTAATGTTTTAGGTAGAAAGTTAAATGTACTGTAAGAGAGTAGTGAGTTAAAATATTTTTCATAAAAATCCGTAAAAACATTATTTCGTAAATGAGAAGATTATTTGTTTATTAATTAGAAGAGGGAGTTCAAACAATTATTTGGCGTTAGTAGATTTTTAAATAAATTCGGAAATTTCTGGAGACGATTTGTAAGAAACAAAATCCGGAACTTTCTTTATCGATTACAAAACTTCTATGTTATGTTTTACAAGAAAATTAAATGTCTAAAAAGTAATTTTCAGTAATCAATTCTAGTAAATTACTTTTTTTAAAAGCCTTATGCGATTTCAAACAATCATTAGGCATAATTCATGTTTTATAAAACAATATCCGGAACATTTTTACACTTAATGAAATATAAGTCAGTATAGAGATTATGATTTAGCATTAATATGCTATTTACATAAAAAACGGAACAACATATTATTGATAATGTGTTTTTGCAACGTTTAAGCATGGAAATTGAATGTAATATAAGTTAGAAGAGCAAACAAACATTTGTTGGCATTAATTAGTTTTGCACAAAAAAATCCGGAACAATCAATTTTAGATACTTAAAACTATTGAGATGTTATGGGAGGAACATTAAAGGGTAAATCAGATTTTCAATAACTTTTAGAGTTCTAGTTTTTTAAATCTAATCGTGACGGACAGACCGACCAACAGACAAAACGCACAAAAATAAGCTTCTTTTATTCGGATGGGGGCACTAAACAAAAAATAAATAAAATCTGATTTTTTTAAAAAGTTTAAGGAATTGGTTTAGCACCTGATCATGTTGCTACGTTACGCTACTGCACGAAAATCGCTGCATAAAAAGTCCATTTAAAAAAATGTGCGTGATATTTACATACAAAGTGCATTATTAGCCTTTATAAACAAACAGAAATGTTTTCTTTTCATTTTAGCAGCTAGTTGACCAGAAAAAACGTCTTTAACTATTATTTGTATTTGTTGTAAACATTTCCTGTACATTTTAAAAATATATTTGACTTAGTGATACTGAAAATACACAAAAATTGTCCATCTTTGTTAGCATATTGTAACATTGCCTCCCTTACATTTACGTAATTGTTTTAGAATTGGTGTATTTTTATGAAAAAATCGCTTGCATAATTAATTTTATAAATTAAACGGTTTGCTTTTAGAAAACCAAAAGTAGCCGTTGCACCTAAACTTTTCAAGCCGGATTTAATGATGAAATAATATTTTTCATATCTCTTCTAGTTTTCGAGATCTGAGTGTGACAGACGGACAGACGGACAGACGGACAGACGGACAGACGGACAGACGGACATTTTGCACAAACCTAATAGCGGCTTTTTCCCCTTACGGGGGCCGCTAATAAAAGAAAGAAAATATCTTATAACGAAGTGGCTTGGCGGTAGCAAATAATCTCCAGGAAATAAAGTTGAAATCACATGACTTTGGGCCAGAACTCTTTAACGTTGTTGTCATGCCTACAACCTGCGGGCTATATTCGGCCCCTGTGGAGGTTATATCCAGCTTGTACAATTCGGTGCATAACGAGACTTCAATCTGTTCCCTTCAACTCGACGATTTTTACTGATTTGAATTTTTTCCCTGTAAAATTTATATTATCACCGTTTTGTATAAAATCTTTAACGAGAACAAATTAACTCTTTCTCTCCTAACTGTCGATACCAGCGTTGATTCTACCAGAATCTGGTAAATAATTACGGAGAGAAAGAGTTAATAAAGATAGTGTTACCAACCCATCGTATCAAAAGTCATTCTTTCGTGTACAGTGGACGGAGCGCAAAGAAAGTGTCACAGAAAATCTGGCTGGATAACATACAAGAATGGACTGGCCTCTCTCTCATGATATCCTGCTAACAACAGCTGCTGATCTGTATAAGACAAGCGGTTCTCAACCTTTTAAGCTCGGCGACCCTTTTTACAATCCCCCACTCTGCCGCGACCCCCCTCCCCACACACACACATACAGCAATAGATGAGTAGACAATAGCAATCCAATTTTCGATGGTCTTAGGCGACCCCTGGCAAATCGTCAATCGACCCCCAAGGGGGTCGTGAACCACGGGTTGAGAACCCCTGGATTAAGAGGAGGGAATCGGGTACACGAACTGTCACAGCACTCCTACGACGAAAGTTAATGTATAGATGATGATGATGATGATGATGATGAATCATATGCCTATAATAAATCTATGAAATTGTTTTACGGCGTCAGGCCGCGCAGTCTACACCTTCAAAAATATTCGCCAGTTCCAGTTCAATCCCTACCCAGATTTATCACATACATCTAGCGCTAGGACTGAATGTTTAAAACTATACAACAAACTTGAATACACTAAGAACTGTGCATGTCTTCGCATTAAACCCAAGCTGAACTAGTTGGCCTATTAAAAAGAAAGCAGCCTACATGTGTGCTGATGTAAGCCCAGGATGGGCATTAAGTCAACTCGAGGTAGACTTCTGTTGACACTGACAGTATGTTCAGCACCTTTAATTGCCCACGTTACTGGCAATGAGGTCACTGTTGAGCAAATAACCACCCAGTTCTCTTATGACGTGATTCAGATGCTGGGACGCTGGGGATAAGTAATAAGGAGGCACATCAAAAGTATCCAGTTCGTCAAGCCCGGAACTCCGCCCAACCATTGTGACGTCATTAGTGACAGAAGTCGACGTCTGCTGTGTCGGTAGGATTATGAGACTAATTTCTAAACGAAGACATTAAAAATCCATTGTTATGGAATGTATGCACACCTGTCGGTAATATCAGCTTCAAGAGTAATAATAGATGGTCAGTCACTGATTGTTCAACTGGCCACACATGATACAGAGGCGTATGCTTATTCTATGTGTGTGTACAGGTGCTGGGTCCCACCAAACAGATAGTTGAATATATTTTGGTATCTGCCCAGAAATAGTTATTGGATTTATACGTGTCAGTTATTAGAACTGTAGATCTATACAGCGAACCACCGTTCTGTTTCAACTTTCCAGCCTTGTTTCAACTTGTTAATAAAAAAAATGTCTCACATACTCAAATTGGCACTGTCTCGAATTATCACATAATTATTACATTGTGTGTTAGTCATTTAAGTATATATTTTTAGCACCTACAGGAGGCACGATGGCTGAGCGGTAAAGTGTTTGGCTTCTGAACCGGGGATCCCGGGTTCGAATCCTGGTGAAGACTGGGTCTTGTAATGTCTTTGGGCGCCTCTGAGCAGATCTAATAATAAAGGTCGTTGTGCTAGCCACATGACACCTTTACATCATCTGGCCTATAAATCACAAGGTCTGAAAGGCAGACTTTACTTTTAGTACCCATAGTGTCGTTAGTCGTTATTCAATTATATTTCTGATCTTTAAGAATGCCTTTTTCTAATTTCACGGACATATAAGCCTATTGGATGACTCGATTTTGGTTTTTGCCACACTTAACGTAGGAAAGGGAGGTATCATTATTATATTTATTTTGGTCCTGGTCCTCACGTACCCTAGCACGCTGGGAAGGGGAACAGCTTAAATAAAAACAGGTTGAGATTTTTATATTTTGATTTTAGATAAATGGGGCTTGAATTTGTGCCGACTCATTTAACAACTTGAAAACAAATATCAATGTATACATTTCTTTTGCATAAGAGACGGTTTGGCGTGTGCCTGTGCAGCCCCGGGGGCGAATTTCTCCCCACAGCCCAACTCCCCATATAAACCTACGTTTGGTGTTGAAACCTTGAAGGTAGTCCAACCGTTATCGTGAAGCCGTGACACCCGATGACTCAGCTTTGGATATTCAACAAAGACGCTCTATAATTAGACGGATCGCGTAGCGCAGACGGTTCGAAATGAAAGGTAGATCACCCAGTGTCATATTCCTGGTTTACCCTTAAAGGATGTAAGGGTTTATCTTTAAGTGTACGCATCAGATACTTTAATTACGTCTGAACCCGGAATGAGCCTGGCGTCTCCGTTTGTAGAATGAGGTGATATTACATGAACATTATTTGTTAGTAGAACGAGCCTATTCGATCCGAAGGAGTGCCCCTTTAGTTGTGTGTTGTTGTTTTTTTTTGGTTCAAGTAAATATCTCGTTATTTGATATGATTACTATCAGACAAAATAACGAAAATAGTTTTGTAAAAGTTATTGTTATATATTTATTTGTATAGAATATATTATGGGCCTTGTTCCCGAGTGAGAAAGCACTTAGCTTCCGAACCGGTGTCCCGGCTTCGAATCTAGGTGAATAACGTATTATGAGTTTCTGGATCTTTAGGGCGCCTCTTAAGTCCACCCAGCTCTAACGGGTACTTGACACTAGATGGGAAAAAGTAAAGGTTGGTCGTTGTGCTGGCCACACGAAACCCTCGTTAACTGTCGGCCATAAAATAATTTACATTACATCATTTATATATCGTAATGTCTCAAATGGATGCTTGACATCGCTTACTATATAGGATATATGAAATAATGTGAATATATACTATTTTATATAAATTTATTCAAGTTATCGGGGGATATATGAATTTCGAAAATTATGGGGCGGTGTAATAGAAAACTCCACCTTCGCGATCGAATATATACAGTCTCATTTTCTGTTAACTCGAAGATGGTTATATTGCCGACCGCACTCATGGCACGGATAGACAGAGTCTATTGTATTATTACCGTTTTTGGTGTAAGGTTTTTAATTGAGCTTCTTTGCTGGTGACTGTCCGCTCAGCTCCCCTTAGAAAAGTCGTTTCGGGAGGCGCTTATAAGGCACGCGAACTACCGTGTTCAGCCCATCGATGTTGGGATCTCGCTATTGTGGCATGGATACTATTCATTTCTAACATGTGAAGGATTGCACTGTCATGATATGTCCAGATGTGATCTTTGGAAGTTTAATGTTTTGTTGGGTTTTATTCTGCAATTATTTCAAGCAGAAAATTAGAATCTGTTTATTCGTGCAGCCAAACTTCTCTCTGACAATGAAGCCATTGTGACTCTTAGAATAATTTAGTTCCTGTTTTAAACTGTCTAATAAATGTCACTGTGAAAGAGTATTTGTGACTCAATGACATTACAATATTACGACTGATTCAGAATTAATTTAAAAAAAAGAGTAAAATTGCTTTTATTTCATCGCATTTTTATAAGTTTAGACGACATTGTGCCTCTTTGAATTTTGAAGGACAAGTTTTGTTTTAAATTTGTATACGATATAATTATTTCCAATAGACTAGAAAAACTGGAGACAAAATATCTATGCAAAATTACTTAACCATATTTACTCACAAACTCATATATGCGAATGGTTTTTTTTTTCGATGAGTAATCATAGTGAAAAATGGATCAATAAATCAGCCTTAGGGGCCTTAGTGTTAATTGACAAAGTTTATTTCATAATTTATTCTAAAATAATTTATTTGGAAACCCGTTCGCAAAAAAATTATTTCAATGTTTTATATAATTAAACAATTTTTCTTTTTTTTTCTCTCAAAATTGCACACGCACCTTCAGACTTGCATCTCTTTGCAATGTGTCCCGTCCTGTGTACCAGAGACACACTATTAAGTTATCGCTTGAAAATGCAAGCGATTTGATAAAAGCGATTGAGCTTATCACCTAGTCGTTAACGCGAGATAAGAATAGAAGGCTGTACTGTTCAGTCTCGCTGTAGTCAATCCTACGAAAGCGGACAATAACATAATAGGGGCTTAGATACAATACTTTTTTATGTGTGTAAAATTATTATTTTTTTCTTCCTTCAGGTTCGTTCAACAAAGCTCAATAAAGTTATCCCAATAGTGATGGCAGCCTCCAAGCTATACCCAACATTGAGCGCCTTCTACCGGAATACATATGTTGGTTTCGGAAGTGAAGCTAACTTAACACTAAGTGGCGCTGATAACAGTAATCCATACAAGAAACCATTCGCAGAGGATCATGGTGCGAATATTCTCGCCAAAAATAAAAGCCAAGACAAAATGGATAGAAAAAAGGGTGTCTCTGACCAAGAAAGACAAGCCAGGGGCAATAACTTTGACAGAACCGTAGTAGACAATGCTCGAGAAAGCAGTCAAGAAATAAGTTCTGTACCGGGAAATGATCACGTGAGGGAGGACTTGGCAGACGATTCGCCACGTCTGCCTACGGCCCCACCCATGGATTGGTCAGATGATCTTATTGAAAGATTTCTGCAGGATACTCTGACGCAGCAGGAACTTTCCGCTCTTGAGAACGATCTTTCGGTGCTCGGCGCACCCAACATCGACATCGATTACTCCGCACTCAGCTCGTCTCTAAACGTGTCCCAAGACTCCGATACTACGTGGATCGATGATCTCGTACCCGATTACGATACCTCGCCTGACGACAGCGTGGCAGGCAATCTGAACAATCTCAACAAAGAAAGGCCGAGTAAGCCACACACGTCCGCCATCCTCGCTCAGAACATTGTTGAGCTTCCCAAGCCCAGATCACGTCCTCTCGCGAGAACGGAAGAAACGCACCAGAGAAAGACGCATGCGCACCGTGGCCTACCAAGGCAGGCAGCAGTGGTATCACGGGAAGCTATCTATCCTCCCAGAATCCAGCACGCGGAGCATTCCAGTCATGGAAACGCCAGGCTGAAAAGCCAGAGTTCGCAGGAGAAGGAAAACAAGTCCGGATCTTCAGAGGACATTTCTGCTGCCCGCCATAAGCATTCGTCTAGTACACCCCCACCTCCTGGAACTGAGGAGTACAGTGCTTGGATGACATGGAGAAAGCAGGTACTCTTTTTTTTAAATTTCTTCTGTATTCATCTTTATAAGAAATTAAGATGATCCATAGTCGCTATACGACTGAAGGCGCTCAATAATAATGTAATCTTGCAGGTTGGATTTACTACAATCCTAGACTGTGCAGCCACCAAGAGCCTCGCCCTTAAAAGGGGCCTCCACTTTTCGAAAATATGAAATCTTAAACAAAATACTCATTTCAAATATTGGCAAAAGAAACTATATTTAAAAGTACTGGCTTTCTTCACTCTGAAGCCGTCTTTTAGATTTATTAATGCCATTTATATTGAAGCTTCAAATGAGCCACCATAAAAATCCAGCCTAGGGCCCCATTTATAGAAATCTGGTATTTCTTGCAGATCCTACCTATAGGCTAACCATTCTATGTAATGCAAACCTTCTGTGTATATTGAGATTCTGAAATCCAATTCAAACTTCAGCCTGGTCCAAATTGCGCGACGAGATTGTAATCAATACCCATAGATTGTTTGAAAGACCAAAAAAGGTTTGATGTATTAGCATGCTTACAAATGACAAGAGTGCAGGCCAAAGTGGAAAGTGTCGCCCTAAGAGTAAAAAAAAAAAAAAAGATTAGTATATATGTAGTGACCTCCCCTCTACCCTAAACTTCCGTGTGTATTTACAGTTAACTTACATTCTCATAATGGGCGCAAGATTTAACTTCAATCTTTTACGTTGGTGCCACCATAGTGAACTTTCATCATCATAGCGATGTATTTGGTTTCGTATCTTTATTACAAACTTCATATGAAGCTTTTAGCAACTCACTCTGTCTGTCTGGTAAAAAGTTTTTACACGCTATTTCTCCCACACCCAATCTCGCTGAAATTGTTTGCACACTTACAGTGTATTAAATTGTTATGAAAATTATGATAACTGAGTCGAAAACCATGTCCGCTTAGTATGGCGTTAGTGGACTTTATCTATCCAAACGACTACACAACACACATTTCGTGAACACATTCTCATGGACGAGTTACAAGCACATGTAAACATAAGAACGACAACCGATACAGAATATAATTGTCATAACAACCTTTAAACTCAAAAACCAATAATAATAATAAAAAATTACCCAATTAGTTAATTAACCATGGGTAATTATTTTGTTTGGTATCTTGAATCGGGGAAAGAAATCGTACTTGACAGATGTGGTGGTATAAGTTGAATTAAGTCCCCTGAGGACTCTTCGAGCCCTGAACATTTTTTTTGGTATGCTTTGAAAATGACGATCATGAAAACTTTCACCAAGATACCCACTTCTTCCCTCCCCCTTTTCACAACTGGTCCAGACAAGTGATAGGATCATAGCGCATGCATAAATCTAAAAGCTAAATAAAAACAAATGGTAAAAATATTTCTATCCCACAGATTGAAATCTAGATTTAACACATCGCAGCTCACATAAATAATTTAAATAAATTAATACAATTATACTTACTAGAAGCTTTATTTTTTTAAAGTATTTTTATGTTTTTCTTGTTTTCTAATTAGACCACATTTTTGTTTTAAGGTCAATCGTCAGCTGGCTTCCGCTATCCTGCTCCGAGGCAATCCCGAGGTTCAGCTTCACAAACCTGACCAGTCCAGGAAAGCCTTAAGCCAGAGCTCATACGACTTCATCTCCCAGTTCTCAAAATGTGGTCAGAAGACGCCCTTGGGGAGCAAACCTTTTGTCATGTATGGAATCCCTAGAGTATCATTACCCAACAACTGAGCTGCTGGAAAGAGTAAGAGCCCTTGTGTCCAAGTCAAACAGGATGTGACGTCCTGAGATACTTTCTGACAGCTGGAAAACTTTCTTCGGAATTCCCGCCACAAGTCCACGTGACTTTCAGCTTGGCTTCTCACCTTTTAGAAACAAAGTGAAAGCTTTGGTGTCAGAAGGCAAATCTTCTTAATAAAGTGAACACATGTGTCATACTGTTGTTACTCAAGCTTCGCAAGCTAGCACAGCTGTTAAAGTGTTGTTGTTGTTGTTTTTTTTGTTTTGCATAAGCTTCACTGTTTTTGCACAAGCTGATGTTGTTTTTACAAACAGTTGTTTTTGTTTACATTGATTTACATCTTAAAAGTGTACACGTTTTAAAAGCGGTCTGGTTTAATGATATTTTTAAAAAGTGACCACAGTTTTGTTTAAACACGTTTCTGTAATTTCACAATAATAAAACTTTGTCTTACTTGAGCTTGAAATGTGCTTAATGAGATGAAACACCTGTATGTGAGTTGACTGAGAGGCAGCACCTGTTATATGCAAATTGACTGAAGTAAACATTTAATGCATGCTAGTTGACTCAAATAAAGCACATTCTGTATGCTAGTTGATTGAGATAAGGCATTTTCCGTATGCTAGTTGATTGAGATAAGGCATTTTCCGTATGCTAGTTGATTGAGATAAAGCACATTCTGTATGCTAGTTGATTGAGATAAGGCATTTTCCGTATGCTAGTTGATTGAGATAAAGCACATTCTGTATGCTAGTTCACTGAGATAAGGCATTTTCCGTATGCTAGTTGATTGAGATAAAGTACTTGTTATATGCTAGTGGATTGAGATAAAGCACTTGTATGTAATTTTACTGATATAAAGCATGTGATGTTATCCTCAAGAGCTGAATAGTATCTTTAAGAGATGGGTTTTATCTTTATAAGCTAAATGCTTTTTTTTTTTAATTTGTTGTGACAGACTGCAATTTTAGGAGCACTGAATTTTTCAATTTTAATGTGCGCTCATTCTTTTATTCATTTTCAAACTGTAACTTGATATTATGACCAGCACTTGTGTTATAGCCACTATCCCATCATTCAGAATGTACTTGTTTAGTAGCATGTGTAGTTGTATGTATGTACAGACATTGTTCATATTTTAGTCACTTTTTTAAGGCAATATTGGTTTTTAAATAAATTTTATGCATATATTTTGTGACAAATAAAACTCGGTGAAATAAAAATATTACTTGGATCATTATTCCTAATATTTTGTGAACTTGAAAACAAGTTTACTGCTAGTATTTTGATGTCTTAACATATTTATCATTTTTTTAAGCTTTAATTAGCGTAAACTTTGTCTACAAGTACTCACAAGAACAGTGAACATCAACGGCGGCGCTAGCGTCCCCCGGGAGGGGGGGGAGGGTCGATTTCGTGACATAGACAAGACAGGAAACAAGTTGATACTTTAAACAATTATTTATTGTACCTAGCAAAACATGAATCGATGAACGAAAATACTTAATTAGTCAATTATTGGTAATTTATTATTTCGATATCGAAAACGGGAAATACCTTGTACAATATTGTTAGATATAATTTCAAAGATATAGTTCTTCCCCTTTAGATCGATATTTTTTAAAATTTTGACTATGGAATATTAGTATTACTAAATTATGCCAAAGATACCATAGTGAAAGATCAATGTTGCCAGTTAAATCTTGTTTGTACTACAAGTGAAAGAGCTTCCAAATGTAACTGTACAGAGCTAAAAAGTGCAAACAGACATTTTCGTAAGCCGGTCCCTTTCAAATTCTTAAGTTTTCAACTTTTCCTATATTCTGTCTACTGGACGCACCTCGCAGGAGGGAATTTCTAACAGAAGTAGTCGTTCACGTATTGCCACCATGTTAATAATCCACAAAGACGGGCGTGGCCTGTCAATCATTTATAAAATTCAAAACTTCATAGATTGTGTGCTCTCAATTACGAAAGCGTGTGAGTTACAAAGTAGAAGAATAAGCTCTAAATCCACCCCCACCCCTCTAAAAAGACATTAAGATTTGAAGCCAAGGTGACCTTACTTCCAGTACCTAGGCAGATAATGACAAAGAGTGGGGTTTTAACTCGGGACAAGCGTGCACACAGTCTGAAAGGCACATCACACAGACATCTCACTAGTGGCAGCCACCCAGTTCTGTATTTTGACTCGATATCTGCTTATGATCTGGACGAGTCGTATTTTTGATCTGGGAGTCCTACGAGCCATGGTCTCGACTCAAATCTCAAACTGTTTGAAAAATGCAGACAGAAGAAACATTACGAAAATATATACATTTCTTAGAGCCATTAATATTATTTTTATCTATACGATTTAATAATAGCAGGGCCAACAAACTAGGTAGCGGTTTTAAAACCTCCAATTGGTGGGGGCTTCGCAAAGGACTTCTTCTGTTCCTGTCAATTTTATAAAGCAGAAAGGATTAACTTGTTCCCAATATTATTGTTGAAGTACACTTGGTTTTAAAAAATTACATAATTTTATTTATTTATTTATTTGCGTTTTTTTTTTGTTTCTTTTTCATTTGGGCCACCAAATTCACTTCGCCTAGGACCTACAATTATCTAAGGCCGACCCGGTTAATAGATACCTACTGCAGTATCAATTCAAACACAAAAGCTTAACTCCCAACTAGTCCTAGCCTAACCAGAATAAAACTCTCATTCCTTGTAAGTAACTTATATACTGATTCCACGACATGGCCTAAATAGTGCCGATGTGCCTCAAATCACATATACTGATTCCAATTTTACACCGAGCTAAACCTTAGTCATGATACTAGATCTAAACCCAACAATATTGTTTCTCTGACCTTAAAACCTACATTTAAAGCGAGCAAAATCTATAAAAATACTTTTAAAAAGGCTTATATACCAGAAGAATTGCACATTGACAGCTATATCTCTCAATCCTAAAAGAATGATTTCAATTTTTCTTTTTCAGAACAAAATAATTGATTACCAATAATTGATTGATTAATTCTTTTATTGAATCATGTTTGCTACGGACAATAAATAATTGTGCAAATTTTCAACTTGATCCAAGAATGGCAAGTGGAAGAAATAAAGTGAACAGAATTTGTACCAGACAGACAGACAGACGGAGTGAGTTGATAGAAGCTTCTAAAAATAGATATACGTAAAACTATTTATAGTTTAAAAACATCTATCTTTGTCAAACACAAGGGGGATTTAAAACGAAAACAAAAGAAATCTTCAAACTAAAACTACTCAAAGAATCCTTATGATAAAAGGAGTTTGGGTTACACACGCACACGCATTGAGGGCATGTAACTTAGATCTATTGACAGCTGTATAGTTTTTATATCTTTGGTATATGAAAACCTTTAAAAAAAAAAAAGAATATTGAATTTAAAAAAAAGAGTTTTTGTTTTCAGTAGATCAGACAGAAAAAAGAGTAGTGAGACTCAAAACTAACGAATATTCATGTTTGATTAGAGAAACACTTTTAGTAAAATCACTAAATTTAGAAAGCCTTCAGGATAGAAGACTCAAAAGTAAAGTAGCAATTTATACATAAATTATTGAACCATAATCTTCAAATACAAAAACAAAATTTAATAAAATATTCAGAAAGACACAAAGATTAAGGCACATTCCTCATTCCATATGCTTGGACAAATTTGTACAAATGCTCCTTCTTCCCTAGCGCTATTAGAGAATGGAATGGGTTGCCTGAGCCAGCCAGGAAAACCTGTGACTTAGCAGAACTTAGGTCATTGGTTAATATGCATGACTGAATGCATGACGCATAGGACGAAATCCTCTTCTTTTTTGAAGTAACGTCTGTATTATATAAGATAAGATAAGATAATAAGATCAAAAGTTGCCTTCTCTTTGGGCTCAGTACGGGCAGTGGTCATATCAAATATCAGGACAGAGCTAGTCTTGTCTTCAGGAGATCTAAACATGACAAAAAGTCAACACCAAACCAATAGCGGCATTTTCCCTAAGGAGGGCTGCTAAAATTAAGCGTGTATTTATATTTAACAAAACAATTAAAAAAACAACAAAAATAACCTTAGATAGAAAAGAAAAAAAAAAAAGAAAGAAAGGAGAGTGTAGCCGTAAAAAAGGGCAATAATTAATTTTCTGCTACCGGAATATTTTCCTCTTCGTCAAAGATACGTCTTTTAGTAGTTTTAAGATAAGACTGACGCTGATCATGGATGGATACCTATTCGTACGGAATGTGTACTGGACTGTCGTTCGGATGCTCATGATGGTCCCAGGTTCAAACCCTGCCCCTTTGCCATTCCCGGCCGTCCTGTGGGAGGTTTGGACTAGGAAGTAAATTATCTTCAACTCTGAAGGAACATCTGAAACATGTTAAACATTTTACTAACATTTTTCTACAATTAAATTTTTAACTTTGGATTCTCGGATGACCATCAAAAATGAATTCATGTCTGTATTAACAGACATTCATTGACTTTACTCCGTGCAGATTAAAAATAAAGCAATTATGATAAGACAAATATCGTTCAATAATAAGCGATCATTTTGTCAAAAAATCCATTACATACAAAAACAAGATTACAAAGAGAGTTTGTGTTACACAAACTCAGAGGCGGCCCCCGTCGAAGTCGGATCCCTGTCGGATCTGCATATTCGCAAATAATATTCAAGAGGTGATTTAATTTTGATGTAAAATGTTTTACACGTTTCGGATGTTCCTTCAGAGTTGAAGATAATTACTTCCTAGTCCAAACCTCCAGCAGGACGACGGGGGATGGGAGCGGGCAGGGTTTGAACCCTGGGCCATCCATAAATCTGAACGACAGTCCAGCGCGCAAACCGCACGACCAGGCAGCCATCCGATGGTCAAAAGTAATAATGTTTCAAAGATTCATTTGCCGTAAATTTAAATTTAAATTTAATAAAAAAATAGTAGATTAGTTTTAGTATATTAAAACATTACAATATTGATCAAAACGTTTGGAAATGAAAATCTACACTTTTTTTTTACACTTTAAGTTTAAAAATTGAAATTCTACATCTTAATCTAGTCTATTTTAGTCTAAACTAGATCTAGAAATTCTAGATCTAGACTCTAAAATAATTTTAATTAGAATATAAATCCAGATCTAGATATACTGTAATAAAAATCTAGATCTAGTTTAAAAAATCTAGATTAGATCTAAATCAAGATATCATTCCTTTTTTAAACGCGAGTCACATAACGAGGCTTAATAAACATTACTATACCGAGTTCTTTTTTCATTTCATTTGAAGAATTAATTCCATATAACGTCAGAGGAAAAAAAACACTACGTCACACGGCCTAGCAAGAATAAAAATCGCCTTCATCTATAAGAGCCATTTATCGAGTGTTCATAGACTTTGGTGCACCGAGTGCGTTCTTTAAGCATTTCATTTAAAGAATTCATTCCATATGACGTCAAAGGAAAAAAAACACTACGTCACACGGCCTAGCTAGAATAAAAATCGCCTTCATCATTACGAGCCTTTTATCGAGTGTTCATATACATTGGTGCACCGAGTGCGTTCTTTTAGCATTTCATTTAAAGAATTCATTCCATATGACGTCAAAGGAAAAAAAACACTACGTCACAAGGCCTAGCTAGACTAAAAATCACCTTTATCAACACGAGCCATTTCTCGAGTGTTCATAGACATTGGTGCACCGAGTGCGTTCTTTTAGCATTTCATTTAAAGAATTCATTCCATGTGACGTCAAAGGAAAAAAAACACTACGTCACACGGCTTAGTTAGACTAAAATATGTTTTCATTAATACAAGCAATTTTTTCGAGGGTTAATAGACATTGGTGCACCGAGTGCGTTCTTTTAACATTACATTTAAAGAGTCCTTTCATATGACGTCAAAGAAAAAAATTCCATTACCTCACAATAGGCTAGTACCGGTACCATAAAAAAAATGTCTTTATTTACACGAGATATTTAACGAGGGCTCATAGACATTGGTGCACTGAGTTCTAATAGATATTATTTAAAAAGGATCAAAGCCACATTGTTTTTGCGTTTTGTCTGTCAGTCGGTCTGTCCGTTATCTTGATATAAAAAAAAACAACTAAAAGTTATTAAAAATTGATTAACCTTTATTTTACGTTTCAAAACATCGCAATAATTTTTAGGTATGAACACAATTGAAAAGTTTATATAATAGATTGTTCCGGATGTTTGTATAAATAGTAAAAGAAAAAGAGAATTTCAGATAAATGTAATACCGTTAATTAAATTTTTTGGATGGTCTCGTATAAAAATTAGATGTACTACAGCCACGTGGAGAGATTTTCATACCTTACTTTGGTGTTTGGATTCTGTTTTCCTTAAAAATCGGAACATAATATTAACGATAATTAGATTTTTTAATGTTTTAGGTAGAAAGTTAAATGTACTGTAAGAGAGTAGTGAGTTAAAATATTTTTCATAAAAATCCGTAAAAACATTATTTCGTAAATGAGAAGATTATTTGTTTATTAATTAGAAGAGGGAGTTCAAACGATTATTTGGCGTTAGTAGATTTTTAAATAAATTCGGAATTTTCTGGCGACGATTTGTAAGAAACAAAATCCGGAACTTTCTTTATCGATTACAAAACTTCTATGTTATGTTTTACAAGAAAATTAAATGTCTAAAAAGTAATTTTCAGTAATCAATGCTAGTAAATTACTTTTTTTAAAAGCCTTATGCGATTTCAAACAATCATTAGGCATAATTCATGTTTTATAAAACAATATCCGGAACATTTTTACAATTAATGAAATATAAGTCAGTATAGAGATTATGATTTAGCATTAATATGCTATTTACATAAAAAACGGAATAACATATTATTGATAATGTGTTTTTGCAACGTTTAAGCATGGAAATTGAATGTAATATAAGTTAGAAGAGCTAACAAACATTTGTTGGCGTTGATTAGTTTTGCACAAAAAAATCCGGAACAATCAATTTTAGATACTTAAAACTATTGAGATGTTATGGCAGGAACATTAAAGGGTAAATCAGATTTTCAATAGCTTTTAGAGTTCTAGTTTTTTAAATCTAATCGTGACGGACAGACCGACCAACAGACAAAACGCACAAAAATAAGCTTCTTTTATTCGGATGGGGGCACTAAACAAAAAATAAATAAAAACCGTTTTTTTTTAAAAAGTTTAAGGAATTGGTTTAGCAGCTGATCATGTTGCGACGTTACGCTACTGCACGAAAATCGCTGCATAAAAAGTCCATTTAAAAAAATGTGCGTGATATTTACATACAAAGTGCATTATTAGCCTTTATAAACAAACAGAAATGTTTTCTTTTAATTTTAGCAGCTAGTTGACCAGAAAAAACGTCTTTAACTATTATTTGTATTTGTTGTAAACATTTCCTGTACATTTTAAAAATATATTTGACTTAGTGATACTGAAAATACACAAAAATTGTCCATCTTTGTTAGCATATTGTAACATTGCCTCCCTTACATTTACGTAATTGTTTTAGAATTGGTGTATTTTTATGAAAAAATCGCTTGCATAATTAATTTTATAAATTAAACGGTTTGCTTTTAGAAAACCAAAAGTAGCCGTTGCACCTAAACTTTTCAAGCCGGATTTAATGATGAAATAATATTTTTCATATCTCTTCTAGTTTTCGAGATCTGAGTGTGACAGACGGACAGACGGACAGACGGACAGACGGACAGACGGACATTTTGCACAAACCTAATAGCGGCTTTTTCCCCTTACGGGGGCCGCTAAAAAAGAAAAAAAAAAGCATGATTTCAGAGACAGAAGAACCTAAAATCTAGGTGGCTAAAATCTAGCTTTATGTGTTTTTCAATTACTAAATTATTTAGAGGAGATTACTCTACCATGACTAAAATATTTTGTTCTTACCGTTATTAGTTCCCTTGGACGTGTCTGGCTCCTGTCTCGGTAGACAATGGATGCGCCCCAGATGAGTTACTGGCAGTGGCGTAGCTAGCAGTTAGCCATCATTTGGAGGCCCGGGGGAGGCTTGACCTCTTTTGGGGCCCCTGCATTTTGCGTAATATTTAATATTTAATGTAAAAAATACTCATTTGGGGCCACAAGTAGGGGCCCTGGGGGATTTTTACATCCCCCCCCCTCATGCCATAATGCTAAACTTGTTGGGCCTAAAATTAACGTAATCATCTTCTTTTTTTGAAGTAACGTCTGTATTATATAAGATAAGCTTTGTAGAAAGTGGTCAGCATTCTCTACAGACGCTCAACGAGGCAAGATTCGCTACTAGAAATATTCAGGAACATGTGTTGTCTTATTCAGAGGCTTGATTTTTTTCCACAGGTTGTAATACGCTTACGCATCACTAATTTATTTCATATACATGGCTTGGGTTAGAGCTGGCTCATTTTTGCAAAGTGCATATCAACTCACTTTGTCTGTTTGTTTGTCTGTCTGGTACAATATTTGTACATGTTTGTACATGTTTTCACTCCCACACTCATTCTCGGATCAAGCTGAAACTTTACACAATTATTTGTGGTATCTTACAAATCATGAATCAATCAGAGAATAAAGCAATTAGAGAATTAATTATGTTGTTTGGTATCAAAAAGGAAAATTAATGCTACTCATTGAGAGATGGGGCTGTATTTGTGCAGTTATTTACCTTGATACGTTCAATATTTTTTATTCTTCCACGCCTCGTTCTTTTAAATTTTGTATAATTATTCAAAGTCGATGACAATTTATGAATTCAAAATAAATGAATAAAAGTTAGTTAATAAATTAGTGTTAATAGGGCAGTGATGTTTGCAGTTATTTCCTTTAGATAGGCCCTGCCTATACACAATCTAGCCATCGTATTTATGGTCTACCTTTGAGTCGCCTGCAATGCTTGACATGGTAAATGGAGCTCTCTAGTATTGAGTTAGTCAACTATCTTATTACCTACTCGGGAAAGGAAAATCCTTAGAACAATTTATTGTGCTATACAAGATGAAACTAGACAGAGGACACGCACTAATCAGGAGAAATATTAGTTATATGAAGATTCTCTATAGTGACGCAAATTTAACAAAAAGGACTGATTACATTACATTACGTTGGTTCAGACTACGTTGGGTCAGACTACGTTGGGTCAGACTACGTCGGGTCAAATTACGTAGGGCCAAACTACGTCGGGTCAGCCTACGTCGGGTCAGACAAGGACGGGTCAGACTACGTTGTGTCACACTACGTTGTGTCACACTATGCTGAGTCAGACTACATCGGGTCAGACTACGTCGGGTCAGACTACGTAGGGTCAGACTACGTTGGGTCAGACAAAGTTGGGCAGGTCATCTCGAAATGATGTTTGATAACAGAGGAGAAAAAATAATATACATACAAAAATGGGAGGCGACTCACTAGGGAATACTGTGCACTGGTACGATTTTGTCCTAGCATATGGCATGTGACATGTGACTTTATCTTGTTTAACCTCATAGCTAATCAAAAGATTCTGTAGGTGTATGCCACAAGTGTGGAGGCGCGGTGGCTGAGCGGTAAAGCACTTGGCTTCTAAACAGGGGTCCCGGGTTTGAATGCTGGTGAAGACTGGGATTTTTACATTTCCGGATCCTTGGGCGCCTCTGAGTCCACCCATCTCTAATGGGTATCTGACAGTTGATGGGGAAAAGTAAAGGCTGTTGGTCGTTGAGCTGGCCACATGACACCCTCGTTAACTTTAGGTCAAAGAATCAGATGACCTCTACACCATCTGCCCTATAGACCACAAGGTCTGAAAGGGGAACGTTACCACAAGTGTACCAGCTCTAACCCAGATAATCTAACTTAAATTGTAACTCGATACAAATCAAGCCATTGGTACAGTTTTAAGGATGTCGTCTGCCCGAGAGAATTGGAGTACCTTCATTTCCCGCGCTGTCAGAGCAACGTCACGACGATAAGTGATGATGCTGGTGGTATCGTATAACTATGAAATGGGTTTTAGGCTAAGCTGCTTACCAGATCCATAGACAGGAACTTAAAGCTGTATCGATTAGATATAAATTTAATACTTGTTCTGTTCTTGGTCAGAGAGATCTAATAGAATTCATAATAAGTATTATCCATTTCTGATAAGTAAACGAACGCCAGGTACTAGTGAATTTTTAGAACAGACAAAAAATGTAATCCTGTTTATGTTTCTTTAAATATGGGTAAAGGTCAATTTTAGATTAGTCTATTATTCAGAGAGAAGGATTTCCTAAGTTTTTCTAAAAGTTTTTCTTCTTCAGTAGAACACTGCGCAAATTGAAATGTGTTTAGGGACTACTCCATTTATTACAGAGCGTATATCAACTCACTCTGTCTGTCTGACTGTCTATCTGATAAATAGTTTGTAAACGTTATTTCTCCCACATTCAATCTCGGATAAAATTTTGCAGAATTGTTCATTGTAGGCCCTACTTGACAAAACAAGGATCAATTAAAAAAAAACACTAATTAGTTAATTGTATTAATATTAAAATTAAATGCATTAATTTTTTCCCTAATATCAAACAATGGAAAAAAATTTTACTTTAATGACGTGGTGGTATAAATTGAATAAGTCCCCTTTATACTTTGTGTAGAGAATTAGGTCGTAGCTTAAAAGTTTGAAACTAACAATAGATAACAATAAAGCCTTCAACTTTCATAAGCACTGCGCTGGCACAGTGACTAATGCATTGGTTTGAGGAGGCTTGAGCACTCGAGTTCAAATTTGAGGCGTTAATCAGCTTTTGAAAAAAAATGGATTTAAAAAGCGATCACTGTAGCATTTTCATTCCCAACTGGTCCAGACAAGTGATAGGATCATAGAGTATTGAGAAAGCTAAAAGTATCAACTTGCTCTAAACTAAAACAATTGGTAAAACTATTTCTAATCTCATATTTATTATTGTTAGTCTAGATTCTAGATCTATTACTTGACTCATCATCGTCTCATCTCTGCCTGTGGTCACTTCTGGGGCATAGGCCACCAACCGGCTTCCTCCAGGCGTCTCGGTTCTGGGCGAGTCTCTCCAACTGTCCCCATGTCTTGCCCATCTGCTTTGCATCTACTTCCTAATCGCGGCGCTATGTATTCCTGGGCCGTCCCCTCTTCCTCTTTCCTTGGGGGTTCCAGGTTAGGGCTTTGCCTTGTTATGTCGGATGCAGGCTTGCGAAGGGTATGACCTATCCATCTCCAGCGTCACTGACTAATCCAAACTATATTATATATATTTGCGTAATATTAGCTTTGATTTAAATTTTTAATATATATTTTTATAGTTGTTTTTTTTTTTGGTTTTGTATGTCTGATTATTGGTATTCATTCTCTAGTATGCGATTAAAGTTGTTCAACATTTTATAAAGAACATATACAATGTAAAATTGGTTTATAATGTTAAAAGTACAAGATAAGATTTTAATTTTTATGTTTTAAAAAGATAAATAAAATGTATTTTGTTTTGTAACATTTTTATAATATGTAAACTTAAAATAATTTGATATATGTTATGATAATTTTATTTACTATTTACTTGAAATAAAAATTATTTGGGACAAAAAATGCAAAATTTTGCTCATAAAAAGTCCATAGAGTTCTCTATATCATTGTACTACGAAAATAATATACGGAAAGGTCAACCGCCAAAGGAGGATAACTGTTGGAAAAAGATGTCATCTATTTTTAATCTTTATCAAAATTGCTACTTTTTCAATTTGAAAGGTCAACTACATAAAACATTATCTTTTCTTTTACTTAATTGTTTTAAACCAAATATAATAATTTAATTTATTTACATTTCAACATTGTAAAGAAATATTAATTTAGTATTTGTAAAATAGTAAAGAAAATATGTGTAGATCTTTCTTTTAAAACGAAAATCGAATTCAAAGTATGTTTATATAACCTTGATTTGTAATATTACATCGTTCCTGCGGTATTTAGATTGAACGTTGGACTGTAGAGCAAAAGGTACATGGTTCATTTTCTCGTGGAGAACATCTTTTTTTTTTTATTTCTAATTTATTTTTTTTCCGTAATAAATAAAAATCTGTTCTACGATAATCTAAGAAATGAAAATTTTGTCTGAATATATATTTTTTTACCTTTAAAATAAGAGAAAGGCATGCACATTACTTAAAAGTGTTCATCTAGCTTTCTTTTTGATTTTATTACTTCTGCATCTTGATTGTTGATTTTGAATGTTAGCTTTGTCTAACAATATCATCAAACCAGTTCTTTGGGAAAAAAAGATGAACATATAAACACCATTGTAAAACATATATGACGACATTTTTAGTTTAAGCCGCGAGTAAAAAATATTGTTCAACTACGCCTAGAGATTGGAGGATCGATGGGAATATTTAGCAAAAAGGAAATAAGAAAATGAGTCGGTGATATAGCTAGGTACACTGTTGTTCATTTTATAAGTAGAAAAATGAAGCACTATTTCTGATATTGAAAGCCAACAAAATGCATATTCTGAGGTATCTACAGTGCATTTTCCTGCTATTAAAAAGTTTTATTTCAAAAACCTAATGTGCTATTCTTACTGACTAAGACCCTCCCGCGCCGTTTGGCGCATTAGCCGTCAAGTTGTTTCCATAAAATTGTAGATTCCCTGCCATTACTAGCAATGGGGTCTGGGGAGCGCTAGCGCGGGGCGAAGCCCCTGTCGCCAAGCACTATTTCTGGTATTGAAAGCCAACAAAATGCATATTCTGAGGTATCTACAGTGCATTTTCCTGCTATTAAAAAGTTTTATTTCAAAAACCTAATGTGCTATTCTTACTGACTAAGACCCTCCCGCGCCGTTTGGCGCATTAGCCGTCAAGTTGTTTCCATAAAATTGTAGATTCCCTGCCATTACTAGCAATGGGGTCTGGGGAGCGCTAGCGCGGGGCGAAGCCCCTGTCGCCAAGCACTATTTCTGGTATTGAAAGCCAACAAAATGCATATTCTGAGGTAAATCTGAGGTATCTACAGTGCATTTTCCTGCTATTAAAAAGCTTTATTTCAAAAACCTAATGTGCTATTCTTACTAACTTAGACCCTACCGCGCCGTTCGGAGCATTTGACGTCAAGCAGTTTCCATAAAAATCTGTCACTGGTAATGTCTGAAGCCTCTTCGCACCTGCCATGAGGACCTCGATGAATGAGTGGCGACAAGTTGTACTAGGATATCATTGCAACTCTTCTTATGCGTAATTCATTTTGTCGGATAACATTTCCAGCAAACCTCATGCGTCGCTCTCTCACAATCTTACTAAAGGGTCGACTCTCAGTTCGGCATAGGATTTCCTTGATTTAAACCCGATTTCTATAACTGACTCCTAAAATCTGTCTTAGCCATCTTTGTTGAGCCACATTTAGTGTTTTTCTATTTCGGCAGATGACTATTCACTGCAGTTTATTAATGGAGCCCTGCCACTGGTAAAAATGTGTAACCTCTCTTGAATACGCTCTTGGAATTAAGTGACTGTAGTTTGCTTTAGATTTATATCGAAAAGAGAAGTTTTATCGTCAAAATCATCTGTTGGGGGTTTTCCACCTCAAAATGCTCTGTAGGGGGATCTTAAAAACCATCTGGAGGGGTTTTAAACTTTAAACAAACGCCATCTGTAGAAGACGGGTTTAAACTCAAAACCCCCGATTGGACTGGCTACGCTCAAATAATTTTAGTGTGTAATTTGCTTTTTTTTTTATATTGAAGAGGTATTTTTAGCATTAAACCCCTCTGTATGGGGGTTTAAACTCAAAACCCCTTTTGGCAACGCTCATAGCATTTTGAGTGCGTAATTTGCTTTTTTTCTTACACTGAAGATGTATTTTTTAGCCTCAAACCCCCCTGGCGGGGGGTTTAAACTCAAAACCCCTTTAGCTGCGTTCTTAGATTTTAGTGTGAGTAATTTGCTTTTATTTATATTGAAGAGGTACTTTTTAGCTTCAAACTCCACTGGAGGGGAGTTTAAACTCAAAACCCCTTTGACTACACTGAAAATATTTTGAGTGTATAATTTGCTTAGTTTTTATTATTAAAGAGGTATTTTTTACCTTCAAACCCCGCTGAAGTGGGGTTTAAACTAAAAACTAAGTCAAAACCCATTTAGCTACGCTCATAACATTTTGAGTGCGTAATTAACTTTTTTTTATATTGAAGAGGGGGTTTATCGTAAATTTTGGAGGGGGTTTTAAAATCAAAATCTCCCTCAACTGTGCTCTTGGAATTAGGGGATTTTCGTTTGCATTTTTGTTTTGTTTTGTTTTATAGAAAAGGGGGGGCTAACTGCAAAAACCCCAAGTAGGGGGCTTAAAACTCAAAACCCCTAGTAGGGGGTTTTAAACTCAAAACCCCTGGTAGGGGTTTTGAAACTCGAACCCCATTGGTTGTGTTGGGGCAATTGATGGTTTAGTATTAAAATCTCACCTAAAATAAACAAAATCAAAGCAAAAAATCATTCACTAAATTCCGACCCCCCCCCCTCCAAGGGGGGATTTCATTTCGGGGGGGGGGGGGGTTGAACACCAAAAACCCTCCCCTGGCTATGCCCATGATATAACCTTGATTTGTAATATTAAATCGTTTCTGTGGTATTTAGGTTGAACGTTGGACTGTAGAGCCAAAGGTACATGATTCATTTTCTCGTGGAGAACATTTTTTTAAAATAAACTTTCTAATTTTTTTTTCCGTAATAAATAAAAATCTGTACTACGATAATATAAGAAATGAAAATTTTGTCTGAATATATATATTTTTACCTTTAAAATAAGAGAAAGGCATGCACATTACTTAAAAGTGTTCATCTAGCTTTCTTTTTGATTTTATTACTTCTGCATCTTGATTGTTGATTTGGAATGTTAGCTTTGTCTAACAATATTGCTATAACTTAGCAATTAACCTAACGAAAGTGATATAAAACAGAACGTTTAATAATCAATTATAAACTGGATCTAGAGCCAAACCCAGAGTCACATCTTAGGCCTTCTTGTTTACATCTCTAATCATCGGCCATCTTCCTTCCTCTGTTCTCTATCGTGTCCTCTGGTACACAATGTCGCGCCAAATGACAGTGCGCAATGTAGAGTCATAACACTGCCCCCTCCTTAGTTATGTTCGTCCCGAACATGACCAGATTTTCGACAGAGCTGAAGAATTGTCATTGCGGATGAAGTTCTGGCAAGAAAGTTAGAGTTCCACTGGAGGCCAGGCCATAAAACACACAGTAATTTTCCGACATCTCCAGAAGGTATGCCTTTCTACACATGTCCATTAACCACATTATCAGTGTCCAGTTTCCGCTGAAATTGATTCATCTTTTACTCTGCTTTGTGAAGGCAGACGTACACACGTTTGTCAAGTCCAGACCTGTTGATGGTTTTTCTGGTATTTGCATCGTTCATTCGAGGTGCCGCCCGTACAGTTCTTATTAAATTTCTGTCTGCAGTTAGTACTGGTAGCCAAACAGGAGTATTGGACACAGACCTAACGTTGTCCGATTTGGTCATGCCCATTGAAGCACTCATATCAAGGACATCGAAAGCAATAGTTTCACTCTGCCTATAGGTCACTCCTCTAGTTTCTTCATCTAGCGTTTTCTTTTCGGGTCTGCGCTTATCGTTGAAAAGGTTGCCACTTTCTTTATCTTGAAAGCTAGATGCATCTGATTTGTCATTATGATAATCGACGGCGCGGCCACCACCAACACTTTCCTTGTAACTACCCGTACAGCCACAACAATGATTGGTTGATGTTTCATTCTCCGCTCTTCTAGGATGTAGCTGGCCTTCCAGTTTGTTCCCCTTCAGTTTGTCCCTTTTATGATACCTGTTTACTGACAGATTAGACCATTTTGGTATGGTCGTATGTTCGATCCGTTTCACCTGAATGCCTTCCACACCATCATCAAGCAATGGGAACTCTATGTGTCCATATTGTACAGTTCCACTTCCAATGTTTAGAGATAAACCAAATTCCTGCATAAAATCCAGACCAAGGATGCAATCGTCGACAACATTAGCGATCAGAAAATCATGACTAAATAGTTGACTTCCTATTTCAAAGCTAAGCCGTATTTGTCCTAATATAGGTAACAGTTCGCCACCTGCCGTTTTAAGAGTGTAGCCATTCACTCGTATTATTTCTTGATCTCCTATCAGACTGGGTCTAACTATCGACCGCGTAGCCCCTGTGTCCAAGAGGAACCTATAAGAACGAACGCCAATCTTTCCTTGCACTCTCAAGGTTCTGCTTTGCTCTAACACTCTGAAAGGAGTGGTTATTCTCGGAGTTCCGATTTTCTGAGTTGCCAGTCCTTGCTCCCTAAACCCGGTGGACCGTAGCGGTTGACATTCCGATGCACAGCCTTGGCCTTGGAACAACATGTTACAATTCCTCCGTAAATGACCTAGAGTGTTACAATTCCAACAACGAAAAGTCTTTTTACTACGCCTTGAGGTCTGATAATGTTCCCGTTCATTTAAAGACTTTTCCACCATTCTTCGGATCAGCCTAGGCAGATCCTCCTCTTCCGACCCATTTAACGTCCGACAATAGTGTATGTTCCTCGCTGAAACTTCGGCCGCCTCGTAGGACATGGCATAGATGAGGGCTTCGTTGATTTTCCGTTTTCCGCTTATTCGGATGGCCTTCTTAAGTTCCGAATCTCGCACTCCATCTATGAAAGCATCTGTGAACAGAACATCCAAAAGTTCCTGTGTTGCCGATGGGTAAGCAAGACGGGTGAGGCGTTCTACGTCTGCTGCTAATTCCTGTAATGTCTCTCCGTTTTTCTGTTGTCGATTCTTTAATTGCATCCTGAAAACTTCCTGCAGGTGTTCATTGCCGTATCGTAGTTCCATTGTTTTGACCATGACATCGTAGTCTGTCCGATCCGTCATAGTCTGTAACAATTCGGCTGCCTTGCCTCTGAGTGCCATCATGAGACCAGTTGCCTTCTCTGCCTTGGTAACCCATCTGTTGACTTGCGCCGCCGCCTCGAATTGTAGTCGATACGCCGACCAAGACACAGAGCCGTCAAACACCGGTGGTTTAATCATCCCCGTCATTTCAGTCACAGTGGCCCCCGCATCTTGTTTCTTTTGCAGCTCCGCCTTCATTTCATTTCGTAATTGTTGAATTTTAGAATCAACATCTCCCACCATTTGGGACCTTAATTCAGCTACCTCATTTCTTAATTGCTGTTTGAAACTGTCTATGTCATTTTTCAATTCAGACACAAAGGATGCTATTGAGCTCAGTTTATTACCTAATTCGTCTTTAAGTTCATCCTTTACTGATTTCAAGTCTTCCTTCATTTGTTCTTGCATCGATTGAAAATGATCCCTCATATCCGGTTCTTTTTCAAACAAATAGGTGTCCGGATCCTGCTCTTCATCTATGATGTTTTGCCTAATACGTTCTATGAGTGCCTCCTTGTTGCCGCTCACCTTCAGCTCTCTACCTCTGAGTTCCTGTCTAAGTTCCAGTAATGACAGTTGACTAAGTGTTTTCTTAGACGCCATCCCGTATCAAAACGTTGATCAACTAAAACCAAAACTTGTGTTGATCTACCCGAAAATGGAATCGTTCAATGTCTTATACCTAAATCTAGACCTTCTTCTCCACTTTCGTTGAGGATCCCACTTCTGACACCAATTGCTATAACTTAGCAATTAACCTCAACGAAAGTGATATAAAACAGAACATTTAATAATCAATTATAAACTGGATCTAGAGCCAAACCCAGAGTCACATCTTAGGCCTTCTTGTTTACATCTCTAATCATCGGCCATCTTCCTTCCTCTGTTCTCTATCGTGTCCTCTGGTACACAATGTCGCGCCAAATGACAGTGCGCAATGTAGAGTCATAACAATATCATCAAACCAGTTCTTTGGGAAAAAAAGATGAACATATAAACACCATTGTAAAACATATATGACGACATTTTTAGTTTAAGCCGCGAGTAAAAAATATTGTTCAACTACGCCTAGAGATTGGAGGATCGATGGGAATATTTAGCAAAAAGGAAATAAGAAAATGAGTCGGTGATATAGCTAGGTACACTGTTGTTCATTTTATAAGTAGAAAAATGAAGCCAATTTCTGGCGCGTAAAAAAAAAAAGATAACCGTGAAATATCCCATTAATTAATGTAAGTACTAAATTCAAGAGCTTCTAATCAAATAGTTTCAGGTCAGTTTCATTGCGTTTTAATAGGCCTACATTTTCGTTTATTTTGCCCGCTACACGAGTGTCGAAAATTAAAATGGGCGCAGGATGAATTAGGCAAGAATTCACTGTTCAATAACATTGAGTTAAATGGACTTGTACAGAATGGCACGTTTTGACATGCAATAACATCACATACAGTAGATGTGATAAATTATAAACTGAAATTTTGTGTAAAAATGAAACGCAATCACCGAGTGTGGTGGGATGTCCACCCTGCTATTTTTTGCTTTTATTTATGTTGCTCTCTTCCATGTTTACTTTGGTCTCACAGACTTTATATTCCCATGTAGGTTCAAGTTTAGAGCCTGCTTTACAATATTTTCCGACATGGTCTTCCCAATCCAGTTGCATTTGAGTCATTTGATTTCCTGCTCTATCGTTATTTCCTGTGCTGTTTTCCAAATTTGACAATTTGTTTGTCCATTTCTCACCCATTGTATATCTTAAGCCTTTGTTGGTGAATGCCTGAATCCTGTCTGCCTTGCTATTTGGTACTTTCCCTGTCTCTGCGCGAAGCCCCACAAAACGCGTGGCCGTGGGCGAACGCCCACGTCGCCTGCTCATTGCGCCGCCTCTGCGACTCCAAAATGTCTACAAGGCACAGATTTCTAGGACTTGGTTCAAAATGTGTATGTGTGATATGCTCACGAAGTGTCAGGATGGGCTCTTCTGCTAATTTATTGGGCGATGTTAATTTTTAAGAAATCTCCATCTGTCTCGTTCGGAAGCTGTTCAAGCAAGATGGCGCCTAAGCTGTTCTTTAAGCGTTTTCGGGAGGCACCTTTGTTTCGCTTATCAACTTTCAGCCTTTGCGCAAGGTCGTTACTATTGCAAGATATATGCTCTGCCTAGCGTAAAGGACGAACTATAAACATCTTTCTACGCCAATGACTAAGAGAATACATTTTCTCCCCACTTCTATGTAAATCTTCAATAAGTCTATCCAAAATAATGGTTTTTCTTAGATAAAGCTAATCGTTGTCAAGTGTAGATAGTTCCTTTTCACAAAAACCAAAAATGATAAAATACATATAGATAGGAAAATCATATATTTTTATACATTTCAGTGTTTGTTTTGTAATCAAATATACTATCACTGTCCACGTAAACAAAGTATAGAAAAGTAGTGGTATTCTTGGTATTTTTCTACTACATACCAAATGCGCTACAGTTTTTCAAAATTTTATAAAGAACATATACAATGTAAAATTGGTTTATGATGTTAAAAGTACAAGTTTAAGATTTTAATTTTTATGTTTTAAAAAGATAAATAAAATGTATTTTGTTTTGTAACATTTTTATAATATGTAAACTTAAAATAATTTGATATATGTTATGATAATTTTACTATTTACTTGAAATAAAAATTATTTGGGACAAAAAATGCAAAATTTTGCTCATAAAAAGTCCATAGAGTTCTCTATATCATTGTACTACGAAAATAATATACGGAAAGGTCAACCTCCAGAGGAGGATAACTGTTGTAAAAAGATGTCATCTATTTTTAATGTATATAAAAATTACTACTTTTTCAATGTAAAAGGTCAACTACATAAAACATTATCTTTTCTTTTACTTAATTGTTTTAAACCAAATATAATAATTTAATTTATTTACATTTCAACTTTGTAAAGAAATATTAAAGCAGTATTTGTAAAATAGTACAAAAAATATGTGTAGATCTATCTTTTAAAACGAAAATCGAATTCAAAGTATGTTTATATAACCTTGATTTGTAATATTTACATCGTTCCTGCGGTATTTAGATTTGAACGTTGGACTGTAGAGCCAAAGGTACATGGTTCATTTTCTCGTGGAGAACATTTTTTTAAATAAACTTTCTCATTTTTTTTTTTCCGTAATAAATAAAAATCTGTACTACGATAATCTAAGAAATGAAAATTTTGTCTGAATATATATATTTTTACCTTTAAAATAAGAGAAAGGCATGCACATTACATAAAGGTGTTGATCTAGCTTTCTTTTTAATTTTATTACTTCTACATCTTGATTGATGATTTTGAATGTTAGCTCTGTCTAACAATATCATCAAACCAGTTCTTTGGGGAAAAAAGATCATCACAATCACCGAGTACAGCTGGATATCTACCCTGAACCTTTTCGTATATGTGGCCCGCGTTACGGGTGTCGGATATTAAAATGGCCCGCTGGTCGAATATGTTCGGCCCTTACTGGACGAAATGATAGGTAAAGGCGATACAACTCACACGTGTACCATTCGCACAAACCCGCCAGTCTAACTACGGTGGGACGTTGGATGCACCCATAGGCCTACGTACTCACACTGCTGACATTAAAACTTCATTGACGATGTTTTAAATGACATTAATATTATTATAGTTTGGGTCGAATGGGATGAAAGGAGGGGGAACAGTGAACCTGTCGACAGGTTTGAAGAGGCTTCGCACCCTTGTGCGAATCAATCAATATTTCTTTACTTGCTAATGTAAAAATAGATCAATGATTGTTCATAGAGGCTTAAGTGATTTTTATCTTTGTTTTAAGTTGTTTTTTTAGCCATACTGCGTACATTTTTTACTCCCAGTAGCAGAAGATTTTTTTAAAATTATAATAACAGCAATAAGTATGCAAAATACGTTACTTGTAATCGAAATATATCAGTATAAGCAGTGGCGTCACAATATATATAAGGGGGGTGCGGTCCGCACCGGGTGACACCCGTTATAGGGGTGACACCCAAGTAAAAAAATGCACTTTGTAAATAACTGACAGTTAAATATTGGAACATGTTATTCACAATAAATACATAGATCTATCTACTTTTTTATTTTTATTTTATGTTTTTTTTTAATGAAATTCTATCAAAAGGTTTTAAATGCTATATCATACTTAATTTATCAAGGAAAACATGAAACCTTACTTTCAGGTGTATACCAGCTGCATGTATGTATAGGAACATTGCTTTAATTCAAAAAGAAATGTTTTAATCAAATCTAATGATTTTTTTTTTACTAGTACCGTAATATAAGGATGCCAACGCAGTCAGCTAATAGTCATTGCTAAACGAAGACATTCGCCAGGCATAAAATTGTAATTAAATCTCTCATGTAATTAATGTAAACTTTGTAAAATTGGAAATTAAATAAGTGGCCATTGAGATTTCTGAAGATGATGATTTTATTTCACATTTCTGGAAAAGAAGCCCTAACCAAGATAAAGGAAATGTTAGAGTGTGTCAGTCGAATGATATATTTAAATATTTTAGGGGATTTTTCGTCTTTGCTAGTGCCAAGAATGATTCTGATGCTTCCTAATGGGAACGATTTAGCCACTTAATTGCAAAAAAATGTTCTTTTGATGTCGATTATTTTCAACTAATTTGTATTGAAATGTAACAGAAATGTGTAACTTAAGTAAATGTCCGATATTGGAATATTAAATTTTTATTAAATTAGATTTTATCTGGATTGGAAAATTTGAAAATAAGAGAATCCGGCTACAAATACAATTAACAATAAAGTCGTTGCTCTATTATTAATGTAAAGAAGAAAAACACTGGAAGAATATATTGCAAGGACTGTTTCTATAAAAAGCAGAATATTTGACATTTTGTGACAATATTAACATCGTCTTTTTCTTTTAATAAAGAATTTCCATGAGATGATGGAAATGTTACTATAAACAATGTGGTGACTAATGAAAGCATAACACGTTAGCTTAAAGTGTTATAAAAAAAGTTCTTCTAAAAAAACACTGTGATATGGAAGAAATAAAATTTAAATACAAGAAGAAAATGTCAGTCGAGCAATGACAAGATGCAGGACTCAATATTTAGAAAAGATCTTTTTTTAAACTCTGAGCTTTAACTCCTACTGGAAGCAATCATTGATGTAGCAGATAAATTTGGAGCAATCCAACCTAAAAATTCTTTAGTTCAACAACCAACAAAGTATTGTAGATGTCAGTTTCAAAACATTGGCGTATATGACGATTTTTCAAAAGGCGACATTCAAACAGAAATATGTCAAAATATCCGGCTTTCACACTGTCCTTTAATATAAATGCACTTTATCAATCAATCGAAATCAATCTTTCAATTCTTCTGGTTTAAAAACTGATACACAAGCTCGCTCAGAGAGGTGGCAAGTTTTGGTTATCTCTTTTATGGACAAGTGTTCTTATATTTAAGGCTGTTTATTAAAGAAAAAAAAATTTATACACAATTCCTCATGATCTTTTATTTTGCATTCCTATCAAATGACAGCGTGGTCGTGCGACATGCGCTTCGGTCTGTCGTCACTAAATACGGGTTTGAACCAGCCCGCTTCCATCCTCTACCGGGTATGTTATTTTCTATACAGTCGTTCGATCACCCCCACAGCAGTAGGCTAAATCTTTGTGGAGGATATTCTGAAACTTCAAAAAAAAAAAATCAATTGTCACTCAAAATGCTAATATTGAAAGACGTGTCGTTTATCAATGCACTTGTGAATAAATTATAGGCATTTCTCTCACAGAGTTGGCCCGCACGATGTGAAGAAAATGAGCATTAAACTCTAAAAAGCTCTGCTTAAAGTAATTTCATCTGAGAACATTTTAGTTTTAGCAGATGTAGGCCTACAGCTTTGAATTTAGTGTTATGTTTTATCAGATAGGCCTATATTAGGGCGCCTACATTGTAAGGTTTTTTTTTCGTCCTCGCCTATATCCACCTCTGGGAATGCAGGCGTCTAATAATCATATTTAAAGAATAACATGATCTATGGGCATAGTCTACGTATAAATCTAGATTTGATCTTATGTGCGTAATAGATCTATAGCTATAGATTTTGATTCTTGATCCATCTTAATACTGAATTAAAAAATAATCTGCTTAATTTTTACATTATAAAAGTAGGCGTGGCAATAAATACCAATGCCTATAGAATTGCGTCGAAAGGATTCAAACATTTTTTAGTAAATATAATCGTAACTATTGAAAATCAGTATTTTTGTTGTGAAGCATTAAACCAAAAAAATTAGCTTTTAAATTCTTTATTGTACACTTATGAAATACATGTGAGACATCAATGGTGATCCGTTAATTTTTTTTCAACATAAGTTAAAATTATCCCTACGATCTAAGTTTATGTTTTTCCGGTGTATAGGCCATTGAAATGTAACGATAACTCTGATTAGATAAAAATAGTAAGACATAGGCCAATCCAAGAACTCATAATGAGCCTTTGTAATAAATCGAAACAATATGGCGATTGTTGACAAAGTTGGATAGGTGGCATTATTATTTAATCAAAATACACAACTATGTATTTCCCTTTAGGGTGGCCTAAAAGGCTAAAAACCAATAAAGGGAGCTCACAGTCAATTAACCATATAGTTAGTAGCTGTGATCGGATGTTATTTGCAGTCGTATCACAAAAGTCATTAAATATTTGGTATTCAAAGGTAATCAAATAATAAAAATATCATTAATTTATGATTAATATGAAAGAATTATTACATTTAGATTATTTTAGATCTAATTAAATCATAATCATGATAATGAATTATGATTTATAGATCTACATTTTTATTATTAATAATCAGTCTTCAGTCACTGTCATTAGACGGCATTACTAAAGACACGAAAGTCAGTAAAGTACAGTAACAAAGTTAAAACTTTAAAACTTACAAACAACTTTGCTTTACTATTTACATTTTTACATTTCTTTTAAATAAACTTTTGTCTTTTACTTTCGTCTTTATTATTATAAACTTCACATTCCCACCTTTGTTGGCCTCCTTCAGTCTTCACTGCCTTTATTGGTAGAAGCAGAACATGGATGATGATGGATGGCTGCCTGGTCATGCAGTTTGCGCGCTGGACTGTCGTTCGGATTTATTGATGGTCGAGGGTTCAAATCCTGCCTGCTCCCATCCCTCGTCGTCCTGCGGGAGGTTTGGACTAGGAAGTAAACTATCTTCAACTCTGAAGGAACATTCGAAACATGTAAAACAAACATAGTCGACATAGAATCTAGGTCTAGATCTATTTTTCTATGACTCAGTATGACTATAGGACGACTATAGTTCATCTTTGTTGTGTAGATCTATTCTAGATTCTAGACAATCTTTTTTTTTTAATCTAGACTCTTGTCTACTAATCTAGAATGTCTAGATCTAAGTATCAGTATGGCTCATCTCACACACCACTTTTTCATTGTGTTTTTAGATTTTAGAGCCTTATTCGGGAGCAACATTCATTCCCATCCACATAATGAAATGACATAGTCCACAGTGACTATATTTATAATATGTCACCATAGCTTTCTTTGTGACACTTTGTCATCATAGGCATTTTTCTAATGTCTATGACTCTGTTAGATACATAGATCTATAATAAATAATCTATAAAGAACTACTATTGTCAAGGCCAGTCTAGTATGCCAAATGTATTTCTAGATAAGATAGTAGATCTAAATCTAGATTTCTATTCTAGATCTAGCATTAGTCCAGTTAGTAGTCATGTCAATATCAATAATAAAAAAACATCTTGAAGGGATTTCCTTGATTCACTTCTGACCTATTATTAAGATTTTTTACTGTATTCTAGATCCCAAATCATCATTATCAAACTCCATTTGAGTGAGGGCTTGAGAGGTTCAAATCCTCTCCTGTAAAAACCCTGGACAAAAACTTTGCATAGTGATTGTATATCACCATACAAATGGAGAATTTGTGGTTTCCCAGACCTGTCGAGACAGAGGTCAGCAAGTCCGGAACAATTGAAAAGAATATGAGACATATATGGTTTCTTTTTGCTCCCTGCAGTTGGGGCACCATAGGTCAAACTTTTACATGAGATGTGTGAAATGAGCCAATAGGACAGTGGCGGTCCTTCACTGTGCTAAAATAGCAAATATCCCAGGTAAAAAACACTTTGGTGAAAAAATGGACAACACCATTGTATTGAGCACTGCCTCCTTTTTTAAATGAACTTTTATATTAATCATGCCTGTTGTGTGTACGAATCGCTGCATCAGCTGACCAATTTTATTTTCCTTTTGGACATTATGCAAAAGCCCCTATCAGAATCATTTGATCCAATTTCAGCTAGTTCACATGGCTGATACCACAGGCCACATATTGTAAATAGATCTGATTTTATCGATAGTAAAATAATCCAAGAAATAATATCTGCAATCCTTCACATTACAGATTTTTTATAGTCTTGAGATAATTTTTAACAAAATATTGAAAAACTTCTTCCTCTCGTTTAGCCATGTGTACAAATTGTTACATTTATACCAAGTCAAAAGTTACTCACAGAAGTTGGAGAATTCTACAGAGGAGAATGGAAACCTGACTCATCTCTAATTGCAATTATGGTACAAGAAGTCTTTTTTTTTTTTACTAGAATTCAAGTTAAAATAAACCTAAGCATTTATAGGGCCATTGTTTGTATAATTAGCTATTCATTCTTTTTATTTTATCAGTCTATTGTAACTTTCTCAGCCTCAAATTTATTCCTATCCTTGATTTTAGTCTGCCATTTTTTTTAATTTTTTTTTTTTTGTTGGCCCATTTAGAGATTTGAGGGATATTTTCTTAATATCAAACATCTGACTATTATTCGTGATGTGGACTTTGAAGTACGGTTGAAGTAAATAATGTTAACCTGCTTCTGAAACTACACAATGACAATGGTATTTTTTATAGTCCCATCAAACAAAAATTGATAGGGAAGAAAACATTAAGAAATAAAATATATCTTTAAAAAAGTCAGCTTCCAACTGGATTTAAAATGAAGACCCTCAGTTTGGAACTCAGCCACTTTGCATCACACATACAAGGAAATGTGCGTTCATAGTATAAATATATTATATATATGTTAAGATATGTATAAATACATATTGCTTTATTTATTGTTGTCTTTATTAACTTGATCTACAGACTGAACAACACTGTGTTATATTTATTCAAGTTGAAATTGACAGCTCTGTACCAAATCATCATTGTCTTTATGTCATGCAAGAAGGGAAGTAAGTGTGGTTCCCTTTACACATGCTCACTATAACATAAGCTGCACTATTTTAAATGGAACCATACATGAATACTAAGAGGAAACAGATATCAGAATTGATCACTTTGAAACCCAAGTAAATTAATTTACTAAACTGTAAAAAAACAGAATGGATTGAAGTCTGTTTTTTTTTTTAAAATAAATTTCACTGGAGAGCATGTGTCTGATAAATTCTGTCTCCATCTTTAACCGCTACTAGCATTTTAAAAATTTACATTTTTTTTTTTAATTTCTCTTATGAGGCATTAAAAAATACTTTAATAAATTCAAGTTTGATTTTAAGGATTGTTTTTTAAAAAATCATAATTAAGAGTCTACTTGTGGCATATGCTGTGGCTGAGTGGTAAATCACTTGGCTTCTGAGCTGGGTATCCTGGGTTCGAATCCTGGTGAAGACTGGGATTTTTAATTTTGGGATTTTTGGGCGCCTCTGAGTCCACCCAGCTCTAATAGGTACCTGACACCAGTTGGGGAAATGTTGATCGTTGTGCTAGCCACATGACACCCTTGTTAACCGTAGGCCACAGAAACAAATGACCTTTACATCATCTGCCCTATAGACCACAAGGTCTGAAAGGGGAACTTTACTTTTGTGGCATATGCATATGCTGCATGCAATAATTTGATGAGAATCCTTAAAATTTTGTCATCATTTATTCAGAATAATGCCTACTGAATTAGTCAGTATCCATGTCTGAATTAGTAGTTCTTGTTACAAACTTCGAAACCAAAAAAGACAGTATTGAAAGAAATATTGTACATCTCTGAGGTTGACTGAAACCAAAATTCTCAATCTATTTTTTTTTCTGTTGTCAAAGAACTAAACTTTTACTAGTTTTACTTATATAATAAAGCTTTAGGTTTCAAGCATTGTAAATGTTGTTATACTTCAATGACCAGAGTTCCTTTGAGTCCCAAAATAAACATCAATGGCATACTAGACAGTGACAGTGTCCCAGCTATTAGATTGACCTGTATGGCACAAGTCCGGCTACAGTCACAGATATCATGGTCAGATTTATTTTTTATCAAAACTTTATCTACATAATGTAGTACTTATGTTTAGCTAATCTAAATCTTTTGTATTCATTACAAAGCTTATAACTCCTTCAGTCTGATACAAATCTTGTGTACATTAGTTCTCTTAATTCCCATTGTCTGGTAAAATTGAAACTTTGCACAATTATTCTTTGTCAATATCAACAAATGAATCACTAAAACATTAACCAGTTGGTAAATTAATTTGTGATAATCAATTAATTGTGTCTTTGTAGAAGTGGGGAGATAAATCTTGCAGTATTGAGATATATGACTGTAGTTGTGTGGTTCTTTTCCTTATATAAGCTTTGCTTTTAAAAAAGTATTTAAAAAAATATTTTGCTTGTTTATAAATTTGATTCAATTTATTAGACTTTAAATATTTCTATTCGCTTGACCGGATGCTATGACTATTCTGTTTTTAACAGCTTTCTCTCAGTAAGAGATGAACTTGTTGTGGCTACAGTTGATGGGTGTTTAAGCAGGCTACGCTGGTCAGGAAATAAAAATGAAAATGCAACTCTCCATTTAAAAGACATTCCAGTGTCGACAGATTTACAACAGTTCAGGGGTAAGGGTTGCAATACTTGAAGTATTTTTCAGAAATATATCCTACAGAAATGTTCTTACCAAGTTTCTATACATAAAATACAGGAATACTTAACTCTTTCTCTCCGTAATTATTTTTCAACATTTTGAAGCAATTCTTCATTTTGCTCATTACTATTTCTCTACCCTGTTATGATTAAGCTTCATTAGCTTTGTTGTTTGTTATCAGAAAATGTTGTATCGTATAGAATTAAAGGGACATGCCTGCCCTTTTTATATAACACGAAGTCATGTTTATAAAATTAAACATTAATTTAATTTAACGAGGTCAAATAAACGATGGTATTGTCGATAAGGAGAGAGTTAACACCAAACCATTTGCTTTCTATATTAATATTTATGCAGTACATTGACGAAACTCAATTTTTGTTTTCCTAAAGCCACCAGACCTTCAGAAGAGGAATATGTGGTGGAGATGGAATACAGTCCAACGCTAGGAGGCTATAGCATGGTGTTGTCATCAGGGAAAGCTGTCTTTGTCATTCCACCTTCCAGTAGAGGAGAGAAAACTGTAAGTGTCTGCATTATTGTAAAGATTTTTTTTAACCAAATCTCTATTATTCTATCTAAGATTCTCCAAACCTTGTAGTGTCATTTCATTGAAAACAAGATTACAAAGAGAGTTTATGTTATCACACAAACTCAGAGGTGGTCCCTGTTGGAGTCATTAAAAAAAAAAAAAGAGAGTAGTACCTTAATAAAAAAGTATACATAAAATTGAATGCATAAAGCTCATGTTGTATTTGTCTCCTGAAGTCTGAATTATTATTGCAGTAACCTCATAAAACACTATGAAGACACGTCTCTGATCATAAGCTTTATTACACAAAGAATGACAAAACAGTTCATAGTAAAGCTGTACATATACACACACAAGCTGACCTGGACACCAAGCCAGTTTGACACACCGGTACAGATCAGTTCACCACACACAAGAAACATAAATACACGAAAATTATCAGCTGCTTTTGTTTTTGCATTGCTTCTCATATTTTTTTTTTTTTTTTTTTTTTTTTTATGAAGACTGTTATTGAAAATTTGATCTGACTGTAGTCTTTAATTGTGATTCAAACAGAAGCAACGACTACTTACTCCTTTGTTAATGAGCTCCCTTTGTAACCATAATTAATTATATTTTAAATAACAAACAGCTCCAGATGAAAAGAAATTGTAAACATGTTACATTAGATGAGATCATGTTTGATACTATGAACAATGAGCTAACCCTTATATGACTCACAGAATGCACATGGTGTCTGGGCGCAGGATGTCAGTACTGCTGTCAGCGTGGCTGTCAACCACAGATATAGACTTATTGCTTTTGGTTGTCGTAGGTATGTTTTGATGTACTTCATTCATTGTATGTCTTGATGTACTTCATTCATTGTATGTCTTGATGTACTTCATTCATTGTATGTCTTGATGTACTTCATTCATTGTATGTTTTGATGTACTTCATTCATTGTATGTTTTGATGCACTTTATTTATTTGTATGTCTTGATGTACTTCACTCATTGTATGTTTTGATGCACTTCATTCATTGTATGTTTTGATGTACTTCATTCATTGTATGTTTTGATACACTTTACTTATTTGTATGTCTTGATGTACTTCACTCATTGTATGTCTTGATGTACTTCATTCATTGTATGTCTTGATGTACTTCATTCATTGTATGTCTTGATGTACTTCATTCATTGTATGTTTTGATGTACTTCACTCATTGTATGTCTTGATGTACTTCATTCATTGTATGTTTTGATGTACTTCACTCATTGTATGTCTTGATGTACTTCATTCATTGTATGTCTTGATGTACTTCATTCATTGTATGTCTTGATGTACTTCATTCATTGTATGTTTTGATGTACTTCATTCATTGTATGTCTTGATGTACTTCACTCATTGTATGTTTTGATGTACTTCATTCATTGTATGTTTTGATGCACTTTATTCATTGTATGTCTTGATGTACTTCACTCATTGTATGTCTTGATATACTTCATTCATTGTATGTCTTGATGTACTTCATTCATTGTATGTTTTGATGTACTTCATTCATTGTATGTTTTGATGCACTTTATTTATTTGTATGTCTTGATGTACTTCACTCATTGTATGTCTTGATGTACTTCATTCATTGTATGTTTTGATGTACTTCATTCATTGTATCTTTTGATGCACTTCATTCATTGTATGTCTTGATGTACTTCATTCATTGTATGTTTTGATGCACTTTATTCATTGTATGTCTTGATGTACTTCATTCATTGTATGTCTTGATGTACTTCATTCATTGTATGTTTTGATGCACTTTATTTATTTGTATGTCTTGATGTACTTCACTCATTGTATGTCTTGATGTACTTCATTCATTGTATGTTTTGATGTACTTCATTCATTGTATGTTTTGATGCACTTTACTTATTTGTATGTCTTGATGTACTTCACTCATTGTATGTCTTGATGTACTTCATTCATTGTATGTCTTGATGTACTTCATTCATTGTATGTTTTGATGTACTTCACTCATTGTATGTTTTGATGCACTTTACTTATTTGTATGTCTTGATGTACTTCACTCATTGTATGTTTTGATGCACTTTACTTATTGTTCACATGTTGTTTTAATACTATTGCAGTTCATTTCTATCTAGTTTTTCAATAAAGTGTCTGTTTCTGTCAGGTTTTAATTTAATGAATTAATATGGTTTATGCTAATATCCATAATGCTAGCCTTTAAAAGAAATAACACTGGTGGTTCACCAAAAATTTTGTTTAAACAGAGCTAAAAGATTACTTCATAAAATACTTTTCTGTTGTTATAAATATAAGCATACATTTGGTTGTTCTGTTGCTTCCTTTTGAAATAAAACATACATATACCTAATAAGAAGTAATTGCAACAAACAATTTATTGAGTATAATGATTTATTTTCCCTTACATAGAAACTCTTCAAAAAATGTTTTAAGAGATATTTTTTTTTAGATGAGGAACTAGTCTTTAGTAATTATTGAAAGAGTTCATAATAGCTTACAAGATTTGTTAAAATGAAGGGCCATGGGTTAAATTGTTTTTTTTTTTAATTTTAATTTATTTAGGGTATCAAAGCAAAAAGCATTCATTTCTTTACAAAGCTTATATATTAACTCACTTCATCTGTCTGTTTTGTACACATTATTTATAGGTTGTTTTTCTCCCACTTCCCCATCACTGATCAAGTTGAAAATTATTCATTATCCTCAACAAAAGAGGAATTAAAAATTAAGCTATAAATTCATTAATTAATTTCACAGTATTGAAATATATGTCTGTAAATGGGCAGTTCTTTCACTTATATAAGCTTTGCTATTTAAAAAATAATTTATATATATTTTGCTTATTTTAAAATTTTAACGTAAAGTCTATAAAGAAATTTTAAGTTTGACAAAATGTGTTACAATTAATTTGATAAATTCTTAAATTAAAAAAAAATCTGTTAATTAAAATCATTGAGTGCTCATTCTTTATATGTCTCCAGTGGTGATGGCATTGTCTATAATTTGGATGAAGCAGTGGGGGCTTTGGAGGTCTCGCATAGACTTATTATCTCAAGTAAAGAATTTCCAGGTAAGTTATTATTTTTGTGTCGGAAACATTGCATTCATATCTATTTACCTAGTTTCAGTTAGGATCAAAGCAAATTTTAAATGTTTCCTTATGATAAATGACTTTATAAATTTTTGACTTTTAGACGCAGGTGCAGTGGCTGGCTCAGTCACCTGCATGAAATGGACACCAGATGGGACTGCCTTGGCATTAGCATGGAAAAATGGTGGCTTATCCTTGTGGAGTGTGTTTGGTTCCTTGCTGTTGTGCACTCTGGGTGGTGAATACAGGTAGAATGATTTATACACAGATTTTTTTAGTCATATTCCAATATGAGGCAGCAGGAGAATGAGAATGGGTGTGACTTGAATTGGGATATCATAATCTGAATCTTGGTTGAGGCTGAGTTTTTATTTGGGTATTTTAGAACTTTCTAAGTTCTCTCCATTCTCTAGAGTAGCTTTAATCTGTTGGATCCAGACCATTCGTTATAGAAGACATCAACACTGACCTGCAATGTCTCAACCTGTGGGCAGATTAGAGCAATAGCTCATTGCCACGTTGTACATACCTGTGATGTGACAATGGGCTATTGGTCTAAACTCCCTTCATGCTATGACGTTGCAGGTCAGTGTTAAGGCCTATTATACAGATTGGTCTCAGTTGGACAGATTAAACATATTGACTACAGGAAAGAATCTATACTTTACTTTTCCTGCTTGATGTACCTTTAGGTTGCAATAAAAAACTTGATTCTTATCATGGTAAGAAAACAAAATATTTAAAGAGTATAGTCATGCTTGTTACTCCTAGAAACTCTATTTTGTATTTACAGAATGTTTATAACATGATTTTGTGGTATCACATCATAATAATTATTTATTTTTTTAAATAATTATTATTTTGTTTAATCTTGTGATTTAAGGAGTGGAAATACATTTTAATGACGTGTTGTTTTTACTAAGCTTATATCAACTCTCTCTGTCTGTCTGATTCAAATCTTGTACACATTATTTCTCTCACTTCCCATTCTCATTTCAAAATGAAAATAATACACCAATCTGTAAAACAAAATTAACTAATTAATTTATTAATTAGTAGTAATTTATTAGTTGTGTTTTATATTTAAAAAAAAAATGGAGATAAATGTCAAGAGCGTGGGCGTGTAAGATGTGAGATTGTGTGTGTGTTTGTTTATTTTATTAGTTGGTGTGTGAATTGTTTTTATCACGGGATTTTCAAGGGGGGACAATTAGGTTTCTAGCGGTCAGTCTAGCAGTTGGAGAGCTGACCTGGTCTGAGTAGGGTGCTGGTGTTTTGTGTATTTCATAAGAGTGATATAATTGTGTGCCTTATTAAGTATTAAAGTATTATCGATATTCATGAATATAAGGAGTTAGAGTTGATGTATACTAAGTGTTCGTATTTGAGTTAAGCAAGTATTGACAAGTGTAATTGAGAATCATACCCTAGATTATCGAGCCATACGTAAGTGGTAAAGAACTCACCCGAGTTCCCTTACAGTTGGGGGCTCTTGTGAAAGAAAACCAGGACCTCTCGTCGCAGAAATTGTATAAGTATAGCAGTTATAAATTGTTATTGATGTACTTAAACTTCAAATATTGTTCTTCATGTTATATTGTTGTTAACTTGACACTCATTCTATTTTAAAACATTTTCCTCATGTAATTGATGTTCTTAAACTTACAAATATTGTTCTACATGTTATATTGTTGTTAATTTGACACTCATTCTATTTTAAAACATTTTTCCTCATGTGTTATGCCCCTTGATTTGGCCTGAGGAACGGCGGTGGTTTGAAGTACCAGTACAGAGAGGACAGCGACAGCCCGAAGTTGCATCACGAGGACAGGTTGGATCACGTGCAGGGAGTGGAAGTTAAGTGATTTGTGTTACCTCTCGTGTAGCTGAACCCTCTACTCTCTAGCCTCTATTTTCTTGCTCTATTATAATTTGTTTCAATTTGACTATCATACATTTTCCTGCTTTTTTTTTCTGTGCTGTCATACTAGCCTCTCAATTTAAGGCTTCAGTAATTTCATTCTGATTTTATTGTTGCCAATTTAAAAAAGGCAAGAGTCTTTAAAATCAACGTATTCTAACTTCCTATCTGAATCTAATAATCTGATCATTATTTCAATTTGTATTTTTCTGTCTTGATCATTTACTTGCCTAATCTATTGTATAACTAAAAATATTCTTCAAAATTAGGATTGATTTTATTTTCTTATTGTATGTATAATAGAACACTATAATTATTCTTGAGGTAGTAATTTAAGGTAAAAGAAATAGTAGGACTGTTATTTTAAAATTTTCTGTAAAACTTAGTGTAGCAAACGTACTGAGTGCTGTGTATTATAAGGATTAGAAAGTAAAACATGGAAAAAGAAAGTGAGGCAGAGAAACAAAGAAGAGAAAGGTTGGAGAGGGCGGAAGAAAGAGAAATGTCCAAGCTGCAACAGATGATAAGATTAAAAGAACTGGAATTGGAGGAAAAAGAGAAAGATAGACAGGAGAAAGAGAAAGAAAGACAGGAGAAAGAGAAAGAAAGGGAACACGAAAGAGAAATGAAGAAACTTGATTTACAAATCGCCCAGGAAAGAAATAAAACGCCAAGTGCAACTACCGGAGTCACGGCCCAGAGACCAAGACTGAGTAAAGGTTTCCCTGCCATGACAACCGAAGATCTACCTTGTTACCTCGACATGTTCGAGATGGCAGCTAGGAGAGACAAGGTTCTAGAAGAAGACTGGGTGGCACAGCTGCAGGAGAAAATAACACCTAAACTAAGGCAATTCCTGACACAGAGAAGATTAGTGGACTGCACTAACTACGAGAAGATAAAAAAAGAGCTCTTAGACTATGTGGGAATGACGGAGGAAGCCTGCAGGAAAAGATGGCATGAGACTGTCCCAATTGAAGATGGCCCAAGAGAATTTTTTGTGGCATTACAAAAGAACTTCCGACAATGGTGCGAGGCGGCGAAAATAGAACGAAACTTTGAACAGCTGGAGGAGTTAATATTGAAAGACTCTATACTCAGTGCCCTAAACGAGGAGGTAAGAGAAGAGATCCTAGATAAAGAACCTGAGTCGTTGGAAAAGCTAGTTGATTTGTTGGAGAACAGAAAGATAATCTTCGCCAGTAAAAGCATTTTCAAGAAATCGAGAATTTATCAAGCCAACGCAGTGAGTGACAGAAGAGATTTGAATAGGCAAAATTACCGCTACCAAACCAGCCCTAGCAGCGCAAACTACATCAGGCCAAACATTGAATACCATGAGCCCAGAAGAAATTTCGTCAGACCCCGCTATAGCAATTCTTACAACAGAGCAAGAGGGCGATGGAATAGGCCACATTACACATTTAGCAACCAAGTTAACAACAGAAGAAACAACTATGGAAATGGAATGTACCAGAATAACCAAGGAAGGTATAGGAATGAGACAAGAAGGAACTACTCCAATCAAGCCGAATGTGCCGTGGTGCAATTGCCTGAAAGACAAGGGACTTGCAATCTGATCTACCACAATCCAGAAAGTGTGGCTAACTTCATTATGAATGACAAGTCTATTGGATCGCTAAACATAGAAGAAGGAAAGCTGAATGGAAGAAAGGCGTCGATCCTGAGAGATAGCGGCTGTAGCGTTATCGCCGTAAGAGAGACACTTGTCAATGAAAAAGATATTTTGCAAGAGAAATGCTCCTTGTGCTTAGCAGACGGACAAGTATGTATATACAAAACCGCAAAGGCAATGCTTGACACACCTTACCTGAAAGGAGAATTCATCGTTGTGCTATTTCCTGAGCCGGTCGCTGATGTGTTAATAGGCAATGTGAAAGGTCTGTTTGTGTCAGCCGTAAAGACGAGAGGAATGAAGGACAGAGAAAGGGAAGAAACTCATGTAAAGACTCCGATTATAAGAACAAGTATAGAAGGAAGTCTAGAGAAGAAACAAAAAGAAATTGAAACTCGGGCACCACTATGGAAGAAACTTATGACCAAAGAAAAAGAAGTTGACACTAATTATACTAACTTGTTTGAATATCTTGAGGAATTAAAAGAAAGACTACAAAGTACAGCTAAGCTTGCATGTGATAATGAAGACATAGCGAGGCAAGAACAAAAACGACTATATGATAGAAACACTGTAAAAAAAAGTTTTGACACAGGAGAAATGGTATTAGTGTTGAAACCAAAAAAGGGAGATAAGCTCAAATTATATTGGGAAGGCCCGTACAAGATAGAAAAGAGGTTATCAGACTTAAATTACATAGTAAAGAAAGGAAACAAATCAAAGATATTTCATGTAAACAGATTAATCAAATATTACACCCCAGTTGAAGTAACAAGTACTGTTGCCAACAGTAGCTGTAAGAGTAACATTTTGTCTGCTGCATTTATTGGAGTCGTGGATGAATATGACCATGATGAAACAGGGCAAATCATTGATAATGAAATAGAAGAATTAAAACTACCGGAAATGATCCATGGAAATGGAGAAATAAACCAAAGGGCAATAACCATTAATAAAGACTTAAACCAAACTCAGAAAAATGAAGTTGAAAAACTCCTTGAAGACTTTGCACACGTAATATCAGATGTACCAGGAAAAGCGAAAGTGGAGCCCTTTAAAATAACTCTAACATCGGATAAGCCTGTCAATTTAAAACCTTATAATGTACCAATGGCATTGAGACAAAGGCTACAAGAAGAAATTGAGTCGATGATTAACATGAATATTATTGAAGAGAGTGAATCGCCTTATGCATCTCCTATGATCTTAATCAAAAAGAAAGATGGAACCTTGAGACCAGTTGTTGATTATAGGCAATTAAATTCCATAACAAAATTTGATGCAGAAGTCATACCAGATCAAGAAGAACTATTTATCACACTAAGGAAAGCTAAATATTTTAGTAAATTAGACCTAACAAAAGGTTACTGGCAGGTGCCATTAGAAGAGAGTAGTAAGCAGTACACAGCGTTCAAAGTACCTAATGCACACTATCAATTCAAATATCTCCCATTTGGTTTAAAAAACAGTCCTAGTTTCTTTAACAGAACAATGCGTAGAGTGCTAAAAGGTTTAGAACAAGTAGTTTGTTATTTTGATGATCTTTGTGTGTACAACACTGATTGGCAGAGTCACATGCTCTCGTTGAGACAAGTGCTTGAGAGGTTAGGAGAATTCAATATTACTGTTAAGCCTAACAAGTTACTAATTGGGTTCCAAACTATTACATTCCTAGGCCATAAGATTGGCCAAGGCTTTCTTCAGCCTGAAAATTCCAATGTCAATAAGATGCTGCAGCTACGGTACCCTAAAACAAAGAAGGAAACCCGATCATTATTAGGTCTGCTCAATTATTATCGCTCCTTCATTCCAAACTTTTCAAGCTTGTTGTCTCCCTTTACTGAAATTCTTAAAAAAGGGCACCCTTCTAAAGTTGCTAAGACTGTGGAGGGGGAGGTTGCATTGGAGCATATACAAAGATACTTGACTTCTCACCCCATTTTAATGTTGCCTGATCCGGATAAATGTTTTTATCTACAGTGTGATGCTTCGGACAAGGCTGTTGCAGTTGCTGCTCTACAGTACGTGGGAAACAAATTGCATCCTGTCCGTTTCCTCAGCAGAAAATTACTCCCACGTGAATGTAAATACAGCATAATGGAGCGTGAGTTGTTAGCATTAACATGGGGAATTAAGAAGTTGGAACACTTCTTGTATTCACGTAAGTTCATTGTTTGGACTGATCACCTGAATCTCAAGTATCTCAAGTCTGCAACCACCAATGCTCGCATTGCTAGATGGATATTATACCTTATGGACTTTGACTTTGAAATTCAGCACATTAAAGGTACAGACAACTTTTGGGCTGACCCATTGTCTAGGCTGACAGTTTGAACTCACATTATTGTCTCTGTCAGAAGCATACCTGGTATTGTAACGTTTTCAGACTGTGCACATCTCAGCAATCCAGTATGTACGTTGAACTTTTTCAACTATGATCGTCTCGTCAGAGAAGTTACTACTATTACTACTACTACTATTATTATTATTGCTCAATTAAATTGACTGAACTGTTCATCTCTTTGTGTTTTAATTGTACTTTGCACAACACGCGTCGTCTCATCCAGTATTGAGAAGCATCGGAAGTCAAGTCTTAAGCTCTATATTCACAAACAATAAACAGTAGCCTACATTGTAACCTGACGTCACAAGAGAAGGAACTGGACAAGTGGAACAGATGAAGATTAGTTTAGTTATATTATTAGTTTTATTATTACATATGCATTATTATTGATGAACTTGTTTTGTTTGGAAATGGAAAGATAATTCATGTATTTTATTAATGTTGATGCATAGAAACGAAGTATTCATTATTTCATACTTAAACTCATGGGTGTAGTTTGTTGAATTGAAACAAATTACTTGTGTAAACATAGTAAGATGTACTGTGTATTTTTGAGTAGTATTTCTTTTAACCATGTTGTACTTCAACAATGTCATTAATAATTTTTTTTAGTGTACATAATATAGACTTAGATTTTCAGGGAAAATCTAGGGGAAGTAAGGGGGAGATGTCAAGAGCGTGGGCGTGTAAGATGTGAGATTGTGTGTGTGTTTGTTTATTTTATTAGTTGGTGTGTGAATTGTTTTTATCACGGGATTTTCAAGGGGGGACAATTAGGTTTCTAGCGGTCAGTCTAGCAGTTGGAGAGCTGACCTGGTCTGAGTAGGGTGCTGGTGTTTTGTGTATTTCATAAGAGTGATATAATTGTGTGCCTTATTAAGTATTAAAGTATTATCGATATTCATGAATATAAGGAGTTAGAGTTGATGTATACTAAGTGTTCGTATTTGAGTTAAGCAAGTATTGACAAGTGTAATTGAGAATCATACCCTAGATTATCGAGCCATACGTAAGTGGTAAAGAACTCACCCGAGTTCCCTTACAATAAATCTTGCAGTATTGAGAGATGGCAATAATTGTGCAGTTCCTTGTTTTTCTTTTGTTTTGTTTTTTATATTTTGCTTATTTTTCTCTTCCTAGTTTGTCAGAGAGTGGAAATCTTTTTCCTCCGTCTATAATCTCTATGGAATGGGGGCTTGAAGGATACCACCTCTGGATGGTCACAGTGAGTAATGAGAGCTCCTGGTCTCAGAACTCGCAAGCTAACAGTGACTCTGTGGACGGGTCCTTCTCCGATGAGTTTGAGAAGTACGGGCACAGCCGAAGTGATGAGGAGAGCGATGAAAACAAAGAGGAAAGAAAAAGTGTTTCATCCAGCGGTCACGACTCGGTGTGCACACAGCTGATTCAGTTTCAGTTTCTCAAAAGTGCACTCACAGTTAATCCTTGCATGGTGAGACATGATTTCATGAAATCTTAAAACATGCAAACATATGTTTATTAAATGTTCAATTTCTGGGCTAATTAGTTTTTTCTGTAGTTGAGCTTAGTTAAAAGTTAATATTCAATGAATCCATTTTTTGTGCTTAAATTAGTATGGATTTTATTATCTACTTATTATGACCTTACATACATTAATTAGAAGGAGAATTTGTAAATTTAATCCATTTTAAAAAACAGGAAATTCGTTTTGTAAGTAAAGTATGTCTAGGTTTGAAAACAATTTTTTTTTTTTAAATTGCTTTTCAGTTGATTTTTTTTCTTCATTAAAATTTTTTTTTGCTTATATTTGTAAAGCTAAATTTTTAAAGACTATTCTTTTCATTCATATTGAGAAATTTATGATTTTCGTAGTTTGAATCTTTTGAAGCTTAAAAAAAGTGTTAACAAAATTACAGAGGAAGGAATCTTTTTATTTTTTTAACTCTAGAAATTAAAACTGCGCCAGTCCCTGTGTTTGCAATCGGCTCAACTTCATATAGAAGCTGAATCATTCAGTTAAAATGATGTATTATTAAGTTTAGTCTGTAAGTTTTCATGATATGAACTTTCCAACTACAAATATTTCTAAACATTTAATTTGTTTACAAATATATTAAAAAATTGTATTCAAAGATTTTTTTACAAATTATAGCAAGTTCTAAGAATTTTTTTTGTTTCTTTGCATGTAATGGTCCAAATACTAGCACTGAAGACTTCATGCAGATATTTGGAAAGCGTTGACTTGCGAATGAATTTATATATTATATTTTTTACAGTTTTTTTTTAAAGCTTAACTTTTGTGCTTATTGCATGCTCAGAGCACTGTGATCCAATCTCTTTATGTAGACCAGAAGGAGTTCTAAGAGTAGATTTTCTGTGCTGCAACTCTTCTCGAGTTGGGTGTCGAACTCACAGACTCCCTTGAAAGCTAGCCAAGCTGTTTGTGCCTCTTGGCCACACACGTATGCTTAGTTTGACTATAGTGATGTTACATACTTTCAGTAGAGCATGTGTAAAGCTCATTTTTTTTTGTATGTGTTTTTTTTAGGGTAACCATGAGCATGTGTTCTTACAAGGAGAAGATAAGCTCTACATGAGCACAGGAGACACCATGTCCCGGGGACACACTCAGTACCAGATGTTCCCTGGCAGTAGTTCTTCTATCAGCTCTGGCCACGGTTACATTGGAAACAAACAGTGGCAAGTGATACCCATCTCTCACATTTACCTGGCGTCTAACTGGCCCATCAGGGTAAGAATCTTAAAGTATGCTGTTACTTAAAATCCTTTTTGTACAGTGGCAACCATTCTGAGTATATAATCATACTGTTCAAATTTCATTCCTTTTCATTGGGACCATGTAGAAATAGTCTTTTTAAAGTGTTTTTATTTTTTATAAAGATTAGGGTGAAGCTTTAAAAATTATTTTTGTAAGGAATATGAACTAACACAAAAAGACCTATTTGCTTATTAGAAAACTATATTTTTAAAAAGTGTAGTTATTTTAAATGGTGGCACTGAGCAGTATAGTGCTTGGCTTCTGAACTGGGAGTCCCAGGTTTGAATCCTGGTGAAGATTGGGATTTTTAATTTCGGGATCTTTGGGCGCCTCTAAGTCCACCCAGCTCTAAAGGATACCTGACATTATTTAAGGAAAAGTAAAGGCGGTTGGTCATTGTGCTGGCCACGTAACACCCTTGTTAACCATAGGCCACAGAAACAGATGACCTTTAAATCATCTGCCCTATAGATCACAAGGTCTGGTAGAGGAACTTTACTTTAGTTCTTGTAAAGACCAACATATCAATAGAATATGTTTTAAAGAAATGCCTTTTGCAGAATAAAGATTGATATATTCAGGCTTTTTTTTTTCTAAACTATCCGCAACAATGCTGAAAAGAATTAATTTAGTTTTTAAAAAATTTAGTGGGGAAAAAAATTTAAGCTGTTACAAGAAATTCTGAAAAATGAATGATAATAACACCAGAAGACACTAGTTTAAAGATAGAAAAATGCTTCATGCCAATGTCAGGGCTTGCCTTTATTTCAGTTGTTTGGTTTAAAATTCACAGTCTTTCTTTACTCAGGATATACTTTAATGAGTATAGTTATCCTGATTGATGTTATATTCGGTTGAGTTTCATTGAATAAGATTTACAAAATTCTGGCTTTGCTAATGTTCATAAATTGATGTGTCTTCATCAGTATGCATCAGTGGACAAAGCTGGGCAGTGTGTAGCTGTGGCTGGGAAGACTGGATTTGCCCACTACGCTCTGTTCAGCAGGAAGTGGAAACTTTTTGGCAATGAGACACAGGAGCGTGACATGGTTGTGTCCGGGGGGATCACATGGTGGAGAGACTTCATCTGTTTGGCCTGTTTTAATATCCAGGCTCAGAGAGATGAAGTGAGTGTTAAATATTGTTACATCTATATATTTACCTTATGATAATTCTGTAAATATTCAGCTGAGGCGGGGTATAACATGATGTCCTTACTACAGCCCCTTAAAACCCTATGCAATAGTCCTAATAGTCCTTACTACAGCCTGTTATAAACCTATGCAATAGTCCTTACTACAGCCTCTTATAAACCTATGCAATAGTCCTTACTACAGCCTCTTATAAACCTATGCAATAGTCCTTACTACAGCCTCTTATAAACCTATGCAATAGTCCTTACTACAGCCTCTTTTAACCTATGCAATAGTCCTTACTACAGCCTCTTTTAACCTATGCAATAGTCCTTACTACAGCCTCTTATAAACCTATGCAATAGTCCTTACTACAGCCTCTTTTAACCTATGCAATAGTCCTTACTACAGCCTCTTATAAACCTATGCAATAGCTTATAAGGATGTGTTTAACCTATGCAATAGTCCTTACTACAGCCTCTTATAAACCTATGCAATAGCTTATAAGGATGAAGTGAGTAGGAAATATTTAAAGCCACATGATAACCTTATGATAATGGCATAACTATACAGGCTAAAAGGAAGGGGGTGAAGCTTATGGAAAATGTCATTTCTTCATATGTAGCTGTACATTTATCATTACTTCAGAGTAGCTACTTATTGAGATGTGTTGGTATAATAGTTATTTAATATGATTTAAGCTGGCTGACAACATAATTATATCTTTTTTATATATATAAATAGTATAATATCTTTAATAACTTTATGTGACTTTATGCAATTCACTGTATTGCTTTCTACAACATGAGACATTTATTGAAATTAAGAACTGTTCTATAATTACCCACTGAACTTTATGTTTCAATTGGTCTAAAAAAACATGATGATGATATTATCCACACAAAAAAAAAAGTAAAATTATTAAATAAAATTGTCATTAGTCTATTTTGTTTCATGAAGACAATTTTTTTTAATCAACTTTCTATCCAAGCTGTTCACATTTGTTATAAATGGGATAGTAAAACAAACTGCTTAACATTTCAACTGGTGCAGTCATCCTTCCTTGTGAATCCTAATCTCCATCTTTACTGAATTCTAGCCATGTTTAAATGAGGTTGATATTATATATGGTTTTGTAAACTCTTATAAGATTTATCTTAAAGGTGTTTTTGAAGTATTTATAAAGTTTGTGTTTGTATATAAATGTATACGTAAATTTTAGATTCGATGTTACCCACGCACTTGTAAGCTAGACAACACATTTGCCCAAATTGTGAAGGTCCAGTCGCAGGTACTCTTACTCAACACATTCCGAGATATGCTGATTGTGTTTGGCGGGGACAGCCACATTGGCATGTTCAGCCTGGAGAGGAAATCTGGCCAACAGAGTAGGTTGCTAAGTTTAGGAAAAAAATAAGTTTAATGGCAATGTGATTGATTAGATTCCATTTGTTTAAGAGACGATTCTAATAATTTGTCTTTTATTTCAGATCCGTGTGTATTAATCACCAAAGTTCAAGAGATTTCACTAAGTAGCTTCATTCCTCACCCTTTGTGTGTGACTGGACTGACATTGACTTCACTGATGTCTGACGCAGGTAATATTCTTTTCAGATCCTTATGCCTATTAACTCTTTCTCTCCGTAATTAATTCTCCATGTTCCGATGGAATTCTTCATTTTTCTTAATAGCATTTTTTTTAACCTGTTATAGTTAAGCTTGAATAACTTTCTTGTTTGTCATCAGAAAGTGTTTTATTTGGTATAGAATTAAAGGGAATGCATGCTCTTTTTATAGAACACAAAGTAAATTTTATACAATCAAACATTAATTTAATTTAATGAGGTCAAATTAGCGATAGTGTCATCAATTAGAAGAGAAAGAGTTAACCAGGTTTTGCTAAGTTAAATTGAATTTTGGGTTGATTTTATGCAGCTTTTTCTTTCTAAAATCTGATCGCCATAGGATTTGAATGGTTACATGAATTGTGGGATTAATATTGTTGTCATTCTGCTTTGCACACAGCCACTCCGCACTGTACTGTGCACTGCTTTGTATGAGAGAAAAATAAATTATTAATGAGAGACGGAGTTTTTGCTTACAGTATGTGCTGAATTGGGTCAATTGCTTAGCCTTATGATATTTGTTGGTATTAAATTAGAGTAATGTCAACCGGTTTGTTATCCTATTGTTGAGTTGTCCAATAAAGTTACAACACTATAATTAATAAAATATTTATTGAAAAAACTCCAGGGGAGAAATTTTAACATTGAATTCCACCTGTATTGAAGTCTTTTCAAGTTATCAAAATGTTCTGGAGAAACATATTGAAATGTAATTTCTCATATGAGATGCAATTAATTGCCTTGGGCACAAACTGTCATCTTTCATAAACAGAGCAGAGTTGTGTTTACTTAGCTCCCAAAGGCAGCACGGAAAAACCTTCTCCCAGATACCCCCACCAGTCCACAAATGAGATTGGACCATAGCGCTCTGAGCGTGCTATAAGCCTGAAAGTAGCACTATATAAAAGCTATAATTTAATGACATACAAATGTGAAATTACCCAGATAACATTTCTAAATTTGTGTGTTTATTTAATCTTACAGTCAATGCTAAGCTCCACCCATCAGCCAAAGAAGCAGAGTCAATGTTAGTCAACGTCTCAGGGAAACTCTTAATGTTCCAGAGGGACAGGTCAGGACCTCAGATTAAAGAGGAGAAAAATAAACACAGGCCTGTAAGTGTACTAGTTAAAAGAGTTCCAAATCATTTGTGATCTAATCTGAGCCGAACGTTTAAGTTGATCAAACTAAATTAAGTTGTTGATGGCCCTTTGTCTTACTTAGGGTGATCATGAGATGTCTTCTTTTAGATTTGAAACTTATTAAAGAAAAACTAATGCGCTAAATTAAAACAGAAAAATAAATTGAAAAGAAAGTTTATTTTGTTATTAAGGCATTTGAAGCATAGGTTTTGAAATTTTAATATAGTCAGCACAATTTATATGTTTTTATAAAGCTTGACTTTCTGTGTAGGTACCATTCTGTAACCCATCTGTGGTAGCGACGTCCGTAGAGAACTTATGGACAACCACTAGAGCTAATGTTGGGAAAATTCAGTTGATGGAAGCAATGTGGCTCGGCTGTGGCTCTCATGGAATGAAGGTATGGTACACAAATATTTCTGATTGCTCCGGAGAAATAGCTTTTTTTTTTTTTTTTTTTATTTTTTAAATGTAACCATTTCCTCTACAAAATTTGTTTTCTTCTTCTTTAAGGTCTGGTTGCCACTTTTTCCTCGAGATGAGGGCAAGGCCCATAACTTCATGTCAAGGAGAATAATGCTGCCTTTTCGAGTTGATATCTACCCTCTAGGTAAAGAAATGCCAGTTTAGTCCTGCTCATCTTTGGATTGTACTTACTTCTTAAAAGTACTTAGTTCTTACCAGGGGTTGCATAGACTCTTCCAATTTGTTTCCCAAACTCTTGGCATAAAAGGTCAGGCATTCTTGTTCCATACAGTATATCTTTTTACACAAAAGTTTGATCCACACTTGATTTTGATCATACCAGTCATCAGGTTTTATCTCATCCTAATCATTTCAGACTTACTTTTCTCCAAGCCTCTCATCTACAGACTGTTGAAGCCATCTCAACAGAACAGTGCTGAAAACTTAGCCCGGGACATAGAGGAGAGTAATTCCCCTCCAGTTATTGCAGTCTGCCAAGTTGCCCTTTTTTGGAAGCTTTACAATCACTCCTTTTTGCCAGTCCTCAGGGACTTATGACTTTGTTTGGGAAATCATTTCAGATATTATCCAAATAGAATGACCACCATCAACTTCCTGAAGTAGGAATTGATTTAAAAAAAAAAATTTTTTTTGCATATTACTTGTTTGAAAAAGATATTTCCTCTAACTTCAAGAAATAACTGTGTGTTTCCCCAGCTGTTTTGTTTGAAGATGCTGTGATTCTTGGTGCTGCCTGTGATGTTGTCTCATATACGTTCACGTCAACATCGGAGAACAACTCTGACCTCCCATTTTGTACATTAGAAAGAACTGTGAGTAATGTCCTCATCATTTTATTTCAGTTTTGAAACATAGTTATTAGATAGGTGCAGGAATATTAGAAATGTTGGATGAATTCTAAGATTCAAATATATTTATAATGTATATTTCAGACCTTGTGGTCTATAGGGCAGATCATGTAAAGGTCATCTGCTTTCTGTGGTCTACAGTTAACTAGGGTGTCATGTGGCCAGCACAACAACCAACCTCCTTAACTTTATGTTCACGTACATAATATAGATACAATGTTATCTTTTATTTCCAGAGTCAAATATATCTTCACCACATACTCAGGCAGTTACTTAGAAGAAAGTAAGTCTGCTCATTTTTTAATAACCTTATATAAACTCACTCTGTCTGTCAGGTAAAAAGTTTGTACACATTATTTCTCCAACACCCAATCTCGTATCAAGCTAAAATTATGCACAATAATTTCTTTTACCTGACAACACAAGAATCAATAAAAAAAATTAACCAATTAGTTAATTAACTATTAGTAATTAATTTTTTGGGGGGAAAGAAATTGTACTTGACTGAAGTGGGGGTATAAGCTGAATTAGCCGAATAAGTATCTTTTATAGGTTGCTATTTGAAGTAAGTTTGAAACAATAAATAGATATATAATCTTGAATTTTTATAGGCATCGCACTATAAGGGTGATTAGAATGTTGTCAGGTCATTCTCCCTTTTTTTTTATAATTGCTTTTAAAAAATGATAACAGTAAAATTCACCTAGATATCCCTATCTTTTACCCCCCCCCCCCCCCCCCCATTTTTTTTCCCAGCTGGTCCAGATAAGCAATAGGATCATAGCATATTGAGAAAGAAAAAAGCATGAAATAGCGCTAAACAAAAACAATTGGTAATAATATTTCTAATCGCACAGATTTATATTTGTTAGTCAAGATCTATTACATGACTGATCCAAACTAATTGATACACTTCCTATAAGCTTTGTTTTTTTGTTGTTGTTTTTTTTTTAAGTATTTTTTAAAAATGTTTTTCTTGTTGATCTGTTTTATTTAAACAAGTATTTTTGTTTCTCCACTTTAACAACATGAGCATACAAATTGTCAATATCTGTGATCACAGTTTAGGTGTGAATGCACTAGATTTGGCCAGGAGCTGTAATGAGTTAACTTATTTTCCCCACGTGTTAGAGTTACTTTTACATGAAGTATTAGAAGCAGAGGCTACATCTAAGGAACCTATACCAGGTAGGACAGTGACTTTGTTTATATTTTGTTTTTAAGCTTATGACCAATTTTTTGAATTTTTTTTTCCCTTTTGTCATTAGAAAGTCTTATTTTGTTTCAGTAAATTAAAATTATTTTATATTTTAAACAAAGGTTGCCTTAACAATTTATATAACAAACTTTGATGAATTTCAGTATATTTTTTTTTTACTCCTATTATTATAAAGTCTTTTATTGTTTCATTAATGTCAGGTTCTTTTTCTTCTCTTGGCTCATCTAGATGTATTTCTATTATTTATGTATGTCATTTTTTCTGATCTATGTAGATCGGCTATTTACAGCAATATTCTTTCAGTCAATTACTTTGTATTATTAAATTATCATTGACTATTGTTAAATAACACACTCAATAAAACCACTATCTTCAGCTACTAGAAACAAAAGTCAAACTATTCTGGACTGGTCACAAAAGACCACTGATTAACACACTCTCTCTCTCATGCAAGGAAAAATAAAGCATTCAAAATATCATGTGTATAGTGTTCACATTGCTTACCTGGGGAATATAAATAAAGGGTCATAACTCTTTCATACTTAAATACCAACAAAGAAATAGCACCTTCACTCTTGCTATACCTGCCCCTGACAATTAAATTAAATTAATATAAATGTTATAAACCTTTTTTGAAACAATCAATAATGAAAAAAAAAACTAGTAGCTTTTTTTTTTAATTTGTATGTCAGACTATATTATGTTAGTGTTTAGTGTACATTGCTAAGGATTCATTTTCAAAATTTGATTTGATCTTTCTTTTAATATATGTCACAGTTCCTTTTATTGAGATTGTTGAGATGTTACTGTGACATGCCGGGGATTCTCTAGATGTATCTCTAGATCTAAATAAATCTGAGAGATTCAATTAACGAAGATCCTTTTAATTCAAATACAGAACTTTAATTCAAAACTTGGAATCACAATAATATACAATATGTACAGAAGTAAAACCGTATCAGATGAATATCTTCTTTCAAAGCTCAATAACAAAATATATTCAGATTAATACTAGATCTAATAAAATACAAGACTTGTCACCTCAAGTTACAACTCAAAACTAAAATACGTCCTATCTCTATGAAATTTCCTCCACAACTCAATCTAAATCCCACTTTCTTCCAAATCATCTATTAACCCCACCCCAGATGCTTGCTTTAGCCAATCCAAATACTCCGCACCAGATGTCAAGCTGTCACCGGATGTGAGGACGTCATGGGTATTTCTTAACACTTACACGTGCGGTTTTTCCGTACTGAACATAAATATACTAAGTTTATTTTACCCTAGACTAGGTTTATTTAAATTGATATGTGACAATATGTGTTTTTTTTTTCTATTAGATCCTCTGTTGCCCAGGGTAGTTGCTTTCATCCAGGAATTCCCAGAATTCCTTCAGACCATTGTTCATTGTGCCAGAAAAACAGAAGTAGCACTTTGGCCTTATCTTTTCTCAACAGTTGGAAACCCAAAAGACTTGTTTGAGGTAACGTTTCAAAGGGTTTTAAAGTATTTGGTCTACACCCAGGTTGATTGTACACTTAGAAAGTAAAGAAACAATCTGGTCACAATTGTTTAATTTATTTTTTTAAAATTAGGAATGCTTGCTTCAAAGTGATCTAGAGACTGCTGCAACATATCTCATTATTTTACAGAACTTGGAGAAACCAATAGTCAGTCGTCAGGTATTTCATGTCATAATTTCGTTGATTTATTTAGAAGTTTTAACTACCTAAATGTAGTAAGTCATTGTAAATTTATGACAGGGATTTTTTTATATCAATTTCAAGTTAATAATTAATTGAGATACATCTGAAAAAAAATGGATTTAAAAAATTAAAATAATTAAAAAAAAAACATTTGTAATCAAATTTTACATATATTATTTATAAACATTTTTAAAAGTTCATTTTAATTTTATTATTAAAAAAAGATCATTTACTAGTTCTTTTTTTATTAAATTTTATTTTTAACTAATGTACTGTTAAACATGAATTTGTAATTTTTTTATTGCTTATTATTTTCAAGCATGCTACCATCTTACTGGATTCAGCGCTAGATAAAGGATTCTGGGAACTTTGCAGAGATTTGGTTCGTTTCCTTAAAGCAATAGGTAAAGTGTCTCTAAATCTTTTCATTAGCATCTTAAAACCTTTATCTTACGTTGGCCCTTGAATGATATTTATGTCAGAGAAATAAAATATTGAATTAAATACATTTTCAGGCAAGAATTTAGTTTGTTTGATCATGGCTTAAAACCTCTGAAAGAAAAGGATGGAGAAAATGGATGCTTTAGGTTTGGCTTTGTAAAAAAAAATGTTTTACATGTTTCGGATGTTCCTTCAGAGTTGAAGATAGTTTACTTCCTAGTCCAAACCTCCCGCAGGACGATGGGGGATGGGAGCGGGCAGGATTTGAACCCTCGATAAATCCGAACGACAGTCCAGCACGCAAACCGCACGACCAGGCAGCCATCCAATGTACGACTACACCAATGTATCTGGATATGGTTCCTTATGATATATCTGCAGTTAAAAATATTTTAAAAGTAATTTCTAAAAATAAATTTTGAAACTGCATCAGTTCTAAGTAGGGAGATATTCTTTATACTGCAACATACTTCTCTCAAAAAAAAAAGGATAGTTACTTTTAGGTAGAAATCAAGAGTCCTATTAATTTGTATTGTTCTTTGGGCCTAACCCATTTAAAAAGTTGTTTTTTTTTTCTATGTCAATGCCTGCCTAAATAATTTCATTAAAGTGTTTTTGTCTGAATACATAGAGTGCTATTTTACTCCTTTTAAATTCCTTCTAATGAACTTTTTTATATTTGCTCAGATTCAACTGAGCCCACGGAATCTCCAACTGCATCAAGACTGTCAGGTACCACTTCCCATTCAGCCTTCCCAGCCAGTCCACCTCTCTCCCAGGCCAGTCATGCAGGGTACAACTACACCAATGTCAGCAATGTTGGCCGCATGAGGACGTCAAGTATTGTGGAACCTCGAGAGATAAAGCTTGTACAGAAGGAGAAAGCCAAACACACTGTCTCTGACTCATTGCTCAGTGCAGGGAAAAGGTTGGTATAGACTCTTTCAACTTGTCTCTATTGAAACACACTGTCTGTGACTCATTGTTCAGTGCAGGGTAAAGGTTGGTATAGACTCTTTCAACTTGTCTATATTGAAAACCACTGTCTGTGACTCATTGCTAAGTGCAGGGAAAAGGTTGGTATAGACTCTTTCAACTTGTCTATATTGAAAACCACTGTCTGTGACTCATTGCTAAGTGCAGGGAAAAGGTTGGTATAGACTCTTTCAACTTGTCTATATTGAAACACACTGTCTCTGACTCATTGCTCAGTGCAGGGAAAAAGTTGGTATAAACTCTTTTAGCTTGTTAATATGGAGGGTATTATTTAAAGCTGGTCATGTTAGGTTTAAATTATTTTTTTCTTATGCATAAAAATGTATATTGCTGCCTTCTTGTAGAGAAATCTTCTGTTAAAGTTAGTGGGCTTTTTTAATAAATATAAGTAAATTTTATGGGATTGTAGACTTGGATCAAAGTGTCTTTGACTTACCCATTGTGGATCATCATGCTGGCTTCATAGTTCCCTGTAAACTTTTAGTGATAGTATATTAGTTCATGGTTGAGTTTAAATATTTGGTCATTATGCTGATATTACATAATTTGATCAAGGTTTAGTTACTATTTAGCTTGTTACTAATTAATTAAAGATAGGTTCAGTGGTTAATCTTCAAGATAATGATTGGGTCATCATGCTACATATTTAGTTATGACTGAACAAATTTAACATCACTTCATGTCCATCACTTGTTCAACACACCTTTAATTGATATGGAAAGTTTAGAAACAATTATCTCTTGTCTTCCCTTGTGAAATAACTTTTAGCTTAATTGTTATGATATGATTTTTTTTTTCAGAAACCCTTCACTCAAAGTCAAGGTGACAGAACCCACAGCTGAACAAGTGTATATAGACATGATATTGTGTCGTCACGCCAGAAAACTTTTGGCTTGCAATCAAATAAGGACGCTGGGTTATTTTTCAGCCAATATGGAGGACTTTCAAATTGTGTCCTGGCTGAAAAGAGAAAGGTAATTATCTTTTATCATTCAAAGTAAGATTGTAAAACGATTTAACTTATATTATTATTATTAAATTAATAGATGCAATAGAGAGGCCCACCCATCACTTCCATTGTCTTCCTCTCCTTCTTTTCCCTGGTACTGTTCCCTACATGAATGTCTTCGTGATCCCTGAGGATCTCGATTAATAGCCCTACAGACTAAACTTGCGTTTTTAACAGTGGTCAGAAGAGGATCATAGGGCCCTATCGCTTTTGTGATCCTGTTTCAGATTTCAGTACTTGTAACATCATCTATGTATGTGTTGCCTAGAGTCAGTGTGCAAGCCAGATGAAAGAGATCTGACCAGGTTATTAGGTCACATTGTGCATGTGTATGAAAACAATCTCTTTATGTCAGACCATATTTTTTGAAGACCTTGACTAGATGTAAATTGCAGTAATTTAGAACTACTTAAAGATAGAAGGTTAAGAGAGAGTTGAAGGACAATAAAATAATTATGCAAACAAACTGGAAAAGTCTTTGAACAAGGTTATATATTGGAACTTAAACTAACTATTGAGGTCATTGTTCAGTGGTGATTGTTGAGTGGTCACGATTCTGTGATGGATAGCTTTTAATTGTCAGTGTGCTTTATTTATTCAAGTGATCTATGTTTTATTCCAATTCGTTCATCACTGGATTATTTGAAGGCATTAAACTAAAGGAAAATATATTCTACACTCTGTTTCAATGTGTTCCTATAGAGGCATCTCTGAACTCGCATGTGTCACATAATTCGAGAAATAACACTACTCTCCTTAACAAGTCATGACACTTTAGAATCCTAATCATACATACTCTACAATTATTTTTGTTTATTTAATTTTAGGGTAAGAGCTGGCAAAGTGGATGACTTTGTGACTGCTCTTAGAGATATTCATTCTCAGTTTGAGTGGCCAATGCCAGTTTTGTCAACCAGTGCATTGAATCTTTTGAAAAAAACCTTAGCTGGTAATGTATCTTTTTTTTTGTTCCACTACAAAGTTGATTTAACATTTTTTATCTACTGGAATGTTAAAAATGTACATCAGATTAGTTATATTGTTTTCATGAGTGATTGTTAGCTACATGATTTTTTAAACTTGTATTTTTTCCTAAAACTTTTCTATAAAGAACTTAAACTTGCATGATTTGAAGAGTTCTCTGGTTTGAATCCCTGTGAATATTGGGGTTTTGAATGCTTATGATCCATCCAACTCTAATGGGTACTTGACATTAGTTAGGGAAAAGTAAAGGTCATTAAGCTGGCCACATGACACCCTTGTTAGCCCTTGGCTACAAAAACAGATGATCTTTACATCATCTGCCCCATAGATCGCAAGGTCTGAAAGGAGTACTACCTTTTTTTATATGCATGATTTAAGCATTCTGTTTCCTAGGTATGCCGCCGACTTGAATTATATACCATTATTTCATTATCAGGTGTGATGTTAATATTGATTTTTTTTTTTAATTCAGCTTCCTCGTCATCTTTGTCATCATCACTGTTAGAAGATGAGTTTCTGAGCTCAACTGTAGAGGGGGAACCACTCCTTGATTCTGTGCTCACACACCCAGTACTCACCTCTGTAGTGACAAACACACTCAGGCCGCAGCTGAACGAGCAGGTTCTGTCTCAAGTGGGGTCAGATGAAATCATATTGAAACCACAGAACCTTAAAAGTAAGTATTAGTGTTGTTGTTTTTTTAAATGTATTTGTATTTCTGTCCCCTTTGTTCAGAGAAATATCTTGCAGACGTGAAGATTTTTCGATTACTTTGTACTTAAACCTGATGAAAGCAGATTTGCTCTGAATAACATTCCACATTTTGGTCTACTTTGTACTTTACAGCAGATGAAAGCAGCCTGGCAACTATTGAAATTTCTGATTCCAGTTCACTTCTGGGAGACTATGAAGTAGTGAATGATGCTGTGTTTGGTCATGATGCTCAACTGAGTCTGGACATTGAGGGCATGTCTCAGGAAGTAGCTTCAAGTAGAGGCCCTGAACAAGCACATCTGGAACTTGAGTAAGCTTCATTTCAGTCTAGTCAGTCAAACTGCTGGCAGTTCTTAATGTACAAAAATTCATATAAAGAAAGAAAAATTTAAATTTGTATGCTGATATATATGAACGTATTCCTTTAAGGCCCTGCAATGTCAGATATAAACATATATTTATATAACATCCAACTTCTCTTGTTTGGCAGAATTATAAAGACAGTCTTGCATTTTCAATTGTCTGTTTGCCTGATACTCTGTGATTCTATCTGTACTGATATTACTTGTATCATAACAAACTGATTGCCAGTGTGCTATAAACTGAATAAATTCATATAACTATTTTAATATTTTTTTATAATAATTACACTGGTGTACATATAGGTTAGTGCATCTCTTATTTAAATGCCAGGACCATAATTTTAAAACAGAATTTTTTTTATTTTTTTTTGTATTTGTTTAATGGAATGACATCTAAATAGAAAATTAGGTTACAAAAAAAAATAATTTTATTTTGAACATTTTATTGAAATTATGTTTGTAGCCAAATTTCTTATCACTCTTTCTCAGGTACTTGTTACATATTATGCTAGAGGCTGGCTGCCTGGAATGGGCTTTAATACTGGCCATTGTCCTGAGAGATAGTCTGGCTGTAGTTAGAGTCGTGAATGCTGCCAGTGCTGCTGAAACTCCGTGGGACATGGTGGCCAGGATGAGAGAAGGCGTCAGCTACTTGGAGCTTTGGGCTGATACAGAATGGTAAGCTGACTGGAGATAGCGTTGAAGATTTGTCCTGTAACCTTTTAAGTTTTTCTTGGGATATTAATTAGAAATACTTTCCTAGTGTATGTAGGACATAACCATTTTCTTGGGGTAATGCTTTCCTGAAATATATTGGGTGTGACACTATTCTGGGATATGTCTGGCACTAAGCTTACCTGGAAATTGTAAAGCATAATGGTATTTAAGAATAGTAATACATTCCTTTATTATGAAATCATTAACCCTTCTCATTTGCTCAAATATTATATTTCCATTTTTAATACTTATCACTTCAACATTAGGAGGTGCAGGTGGCTGAATGTTAATGTGCTTGGCTTCTGAATCGGGGGGTCCTGGGTTTGAATCCTGGTGAAGAATGGGATTCTTAATTTCGGAATCTTTAGGGCGCCTCTGAGTCCACACAGCTCTAATGGGTACCTGACATTAGTTGGGGAAAAGTAAAAGCGGTTGTTCGTTGTGCTGGCCACAAGACACCCTCGTTTACTGTGAGCCACAGAAAAAGACCTTTAAGATTATCTCCCCTATAGACCACAGGGTCTCAAAAGGGATTTTTACTTTTACTTCAACATAATTGAATATTGATTTAATCTTGGTTTAATCTTGTACCTATTCTTGATGTTTTCTGACACTTCATTTGCCATCTGAAGAAAGTTTCTCAAGTATAACCTGTTTTGATGTGGGTGGCTTAGTATTTTTGAGTGCTTGGCAGTCAGGGATTTTGTGGTGCAAATCAAATTTTGTACTTGAAGTTTGAGAACAATTCTATGATCCTGAATCCTCCCAGCATTAATGGGTGACCATCATCTCTTAGGGGTAGCTAACAGGCTTAGTCATTGTGCTGGTGACATTAGATCCTCATAAATCTATGGAATTTATTTGCATTACAGAATTTACTTTATTTCAATTATTCAGATATCAAATGTTCTCCAGTTAAGGTGTTAAGAGATTAAGAAGAGCAGTTTTAGAAAAAAAAACAGAAGCTTCATTTTAGTAGGTGAAGACATTTATTGTACCTTTTCTTCTTAAACATGGAAATAAATATTTTGTCTACAGCTTAGGCTACAAATCATTCTTTTATCAAATTCGTGGAGAAATTCACAAACTGTCCAAACTGGAGAGTCCAGCTGCAACAAGTCTCAATGTTGATGTTGGGAATAGTGAGGCTCCAACCGTAGAGAAGGGGACGGCCTCCCCTGTCAGCGACAGCATTCGGCGGATAGATCTCGACCCTTTAATCTCACAGCAAGAAGGCTCAGCCCAAAACAAACGGGACTGCGTCATCTCTTGATGTTGCCAACTTCAACGAACATCTTCCCTCCCCCTCCGAATTGATTGTACAACACATTTTTTCATGTAAATATTGTATTTCTAAAATTGTACATATAGTGTTGATGTCAACAGATTTTTTTTGATGACTCTATGAAGTTGATATTGATCTTTTTTTTTTATTTCATGAGACTCGGTTAGTTCAGCCTGTTGTGTACAGCGTAATCTTGACATATGTTATGAATAGTTTATAATGTTCCATTGTTTTGTGTCTTGTGAACATCAATTCAACGTTTTGGGTATTCTTTTTATGTATAAGTCAGTCAGTAACAAATGTTTGCTCGATATGATTGTAATATTGCCTGACAGAACCAGGTTACTTTGTGAAAAGTGCATTTTGAGAAAAAGATTCCTCTTCTATCCATTTTAGTTCTGCATAGGCTCTTTCTTTTAAAGTACAAAAGCAATAGAAAATAACAGGTCTTCCTCGTGTGTTTCATCTTAACGCTCATACTAACTGAAAAAATAGACTATATAGTTCATAACTAGTTTTGAATCACAATCATCAACTCTTAAAAAGCTCATGGCTTGGTCAAAAATTGCCTGGTTTGTTGACTAAAATAACATTAATGATCAGAATTTAACTGGCTTTTATAAAATTACAAATTTTGGCCATTTTTTTCTTTTGCCAAGTGGCTGGGTTCTGTTTGGCACAGACACAATGCTCCACTGCTAACTCTTGTTAAGTGTTAATATGGTCCTGATATTTTGTTGACTAGTATTGTCCCATCCACAAGTCAAATTGTTCAGCATTTAAAAAAATGGTTGCGGTGATTTAATGAAATATTTTCTTTCATCTCAATATATTCATAATTTCACCATAGTTAATTTCATATGCTAAGTTCGCTGTTTTTATCTTAAAACCATTTCTTGTGAAGATTTTTGCTTTCTCAACAAAATATTTTTTTTCTAACCCAGATCTATTTGATTCTAATTTAAGCATAAAGTATTTGATAAGATTTTATCATTTGATAATCTTCTCTTCTTAATGTGAAAGTTTTATTGCAGCTGTTTTAATCTTTAATGATCATTAAATTTTTTATTGATCGCAATAATTCCTAAGTTGTTTCAGAACATATCACATTTTTTAAAATTTTGCTATTCGCTAAATCTATTTATAAATAGATCGTCACAGAATATGGGTGTAGCATCAATAACCTATTAACCTTGACCGTTATCAGATGCAGGGAGTCATTTTTGTTGTTTTTAATTTAATAATCCACTCTCAATTTACCTCAAATTAAATTTTAATCTCGCATCACAAATTTATGACATTTTAATTATTGTTTTCTCTTCTTAACAGTTGATAACAGGCCATATCAATAAATAATTCTCAGTTAGTTTGCTAAAAAGCAATAGAAGCACTGTTAGAGAAATAAAGAAATAACATTTTGCAATTTAGAACAACATAAAATATAGACTAAGCAGGAATTGTTATGTTGTAAATACATTCATATCTCACCAACAAACTTTTTTAGATCCAGTTAGCTTGAGTATCATGTTATGTAGGCATTTTGATTTAGGTTAGGACATGGCAGTTGTTCTTGTATATAATATACAATTAAAGAAAAGGTTTGGATAAAGAATAAATCTACATTAAAACAATTCTTAAATTAAATATTTTTTTAGATATCATTTTAAAAATGCTTATGACACAAGTTAAAATATTCTTGTATGACAACAAACTTCAAAATTAACAACCTGCAGCTTAGCTTCTGGTACAAATCACATCTATAGGATTTTATAAAATGTTTAAAACAGCTGAGGGTTTTTTTTACCAACATAAATGTTTTAAACTGTATTAATGCTACATTGTTAGTAGTGAGGATTTTTTTTATTTATAATTAGAGATTCTTGGATGTGATGTCAAGAGATGAATATTGCTGTGTTTGTATTGCCAATGTGGAAATCAGCTGAGAAATTCTACCTAGCATAATATATTATCATCGTAAAGCTCACTTTTGCCACTTCTTCTTCCCCTGCGTTCTCATTATTATGTTGGAGGGTTTAGATGACTAGGTCTGAGATGAAGTGCACTGGCAAGCAGATGCATGTAGTTTTTCTCCTATAGAGGTGTCTTGTTCAGGCCTCACAGTGGACAGGGCAGTTTTGAAGGAGTTGGTCTGCATTCTCTCCCTTTGTTACAGCTCTAATAGTTTTGGTAAAGAAATTAATTTTTATACACATGGATAGGTAATATCAGAACCAACTTATGTTAAAACTGTAAACATGAAAAATCTATCAATACAAATTCCATTTAGATAGTTTAAATAAAGTCTGCAAAGGAATGTTTAGTAAACTATTAGAATTGGAATTGTCTTAATTAGTTAAAAAACTTATTCAAAACACAATTTAGAAATTTTTTTTTCAGCTTAATTGTTCAACACTTCCTTATTTGTGTTGTTTAATTTTGATGAGTTATTACCCAACTTTTTAATTCAAGGGTTATTGGTCTAAAAAGTCTTGAGCTAAAGTTTGTGCACTCAAAGACTCAAGTACATATATTTTTAACTTGTATACATACAAGCAATATCTTAACCTTACAGTATTGCGCATGAGTCCATATTTAATATTCTGACACTTTTACTGTTTAAAGCAAGAGTATACAAGATTCCAATTGGTCAAAACAGTGAGATGATTGAATACTGAGCTTAATATTCTTGATGTAACAGTGTCTGGCATCAGTGATGATATTTACTTGGACTTCAAGGATGCTGTCTTTTGGGGATATTAAAGCCAGTTTATAGATTATGTAAATATAGATATAGTCATTAAGTTAAGTCCAGCAGAGTACTAAATTATCACTTCTCCCATGGCCTCTAGAAAGGAAACATTTTGAGACCATGTTTAGCCAACAGATTTTCTAGTTTTATTTTTTGCTTTTAAGACAGATCTTGAAGACAGTGACAGGCACAGTAAATGTCAAGACAGTTTTTGTAAAGTTCTGTTAGTATGTCTTAATAACTTTTTTGATATTTAAGTCATGATTTTAGCTTATCTATGGCCCACAGTGCTTCTAATAGAATTGCAATGAATTGTTTACATACAGCATGTGTCTGAGGTAAAATTTTTCCTTAGAGATTTTAAGGTCTTAAAGACAATTGTCTATTCATGAACTTAAATGTAAATTGTTATGTGGTCAGGCCTTTATTACAAGCTACTAGGCTACTTACCCAAACAGATTCTGTATAATCATTTTAGCTAAACCTAATCATGTCATACACCAATTAAACAGGTCTGCATTAGAATTCAGCTTGACAGTCAAGCAATCTTCTCATTTTATCTTTTTTCTGTTTTACCTAAACAATGAAATTAAACTTCAACAGAGCAAGAGCAAAGATTTTTGTTCTCTCTTTATATATTTTTTTCTTTCTAGTTTTTCTCAACCACTGGGAAAGTGGTTTACAAGTTTAAACTTGTAATTTTAGATACTCAAATATTTATACCATTATTTAACATGGCTTATTTGGCTGGTTTGTTGACTTCAGTGACACAAAACTGTTGACACCCGCCACAGACTTTGTTTTGGGTGGAAACCTGGGACCAATAATTCATTTAAACTTTTTCTTTGACTAATAAATGATCAGTAGAATGGACATGCATTCAGATAATGCATTTATATTGTATCATGTATTTGAATATTTATAAGTAATTTCTTCCACATCACTTCATTAGCAGTTTATTCATATTATTGTTTTCTTTTTAATTAGGTCACAAAAATAATTCCATAGTTTTTGCTTCTTACTCTGTCTGTATAAATTAGACTGTGTCTTAACTACTTTTTTGAATTAACCTCTTGTAATCCTAGTTTCTAATTTTGCAGAAAATACACTACAGATTTAGAGTACAATTAAGAATTGAATCATGGTTCAAGTCCCAATCTTTTAATTCACTCCTTTTGTCTTCCTCCCCATTCAATTGTGAATTGTAAAAAGAACAACTGGAAAAAAAAAGGGAAAAAAAAAGTGTTATTTGTAAAAGCATAACCATTGTTAATAAATGATTATACACTCTAAACTTTATCTTAAAATTAAAATCTTAAAAATGGGGTTCAAATAACCACACCATTTTGCACATAAGGCGTCAAGCTGTCTCCAGCAATGTCTGCAGCCTCTTCCCAGCTGGTGTGACTTAAGACATTAAGTTATTTTAAATTTATTCTGTTTGGATTGCTACTCTCTAATTTCCTTCTCTCTCTCTCTCTCTTTCTCTCTCTACTTCATGACAATATTTCTCAGCATTGGCCATATTGGTGAAACTGTACATGATTGTTTCTTTGGTGCATTTTGTTAAACATAGTGCTGTGGTTAAAAAGTCAAAATGTAAATATTTTAAGACATTCATATTGTACTTTTGTGATGTTTCTGTTGTCTTATTTTGTCCGATTGCTTTTATGTCTTTCATTGTCTGTGTCTGCATCAAACATGAGAATTCATTGCCTCAGAAATGTCATAACTTTATTGAAGTATATGAATAAAGAATATCTTAATTAAGAATTTTGTGTTTTTTTTTTTTTTTTGTATAAATCATTGGTTAATTCTAATTTTTGATTGATTGTGCCTCCAAATGATAGAAATGGAAAAATTGGTTTGAATGATTGGACCAAAAAGTCTGGGAGCAATGAGGACCTTGAATGGGCCTCCTCATGGTGGAAGCTGCCCAGGCCTGAACAAGCTATTATAGCACAGTGCAGGATGAAACATTGGTTTATATTTAAAAAAGAAAAAAAGTTCAGGCCAAATTCACGATGCCTCCATTGTGGGGAGGAAGAGGAGACTGTCTCATATTCTTTTTGACTGCCCTATATTTGCTGAATTCCATCGTAATAGGTCTGGGAAGCCACAGGCTTTAGACCTGTATGGTGACAAATGAGCATGTTTTTTTTTTATGGCTAGGTTTTTAATACAATAGTTGAATAGTGTCTAGAAATCACCAGTTTTATTTTCACAAGAGATGCAAACTTTTTTATTCTTAATCTTTCTGTAAGTAATAGATCTAGTGGCTTTAACTTGAAGAGAAGACATTTTTGGTGGTAGCAACATCTGGATATTAAAGTATTAACATCCTCAACATTGCTAGGCTAGCAAGTTACACTAATGACTCATCCTTAGCCTAGTATTAGTAATAGTAGTAGGCTAACGGCTAAACCATATTTATTGTTTTACTTTCTACTATGTCTTTTCATAGATAAGTGAATTAAAACATGCTACAACTCTATCCTAGCATTATGAAGAGCTCTTTTTTTTTTTTTAAACTGTCTAAGACTAGAATACCGATCTAGAATCTAGATCTAGACCTATACTCTAATAAGTAATAATAATAATAATAATCTTTATTATCCGTAAGGAAATTTGTCTTACAATTTACAAGTGCATTACACCAAACAAAAAACATTATAACTATAAGAAACCAAAGTGTACATTCACACCAGACTCACTCATAATTTACATGTGACAAAGTTTATACCAGATTGTTCTTATTTAATGATTTGATTGCCAGTATATTATTATAATAAACTACTAGTCTAGATTCTATCATAGAAAAGAATCATTTTCATGTAGGCTAGTAGTAGATCTAGATCTAAATATGGTTTGAATAATTATGATAGGTCTAGATTACTCTAGATCTATATATTTTACAATAGTGTCACTTAGTCACTAGTGATAGTGTGCAATAGATGATAGTCACTAGTAATACTAGTAGTTAGTAGTAAGACTAGATCTAGTATCATAGTCCATACTCATACTACTCATAGTCATAGTCATAGTAGTAGTAGTCTAAGTCTAGACACTCTACTCTGTGACTCTTACTCCAGTTGTCTAGTTTTAAATTTTAAGTTTAGTTTCTAGATCTAGACATAGTACTTTAGACACTTTAGGGTTTAGGGTTTAGACTTTTATTATCATTTTATATAATCTAGAAATAATCTTAATCTAGATTATTCTAGATTTGATCATAAACATTGGATAGCTGCCTGGTTGTAACGTAGCAGCGGTATGTTTGTTTAAAACTAAATATAAACTAATAGTAGCCTGGTATACCTAGACTAGACTTCTAAGTTCTAGATCTAGACTCTATTTTTTATAGAGCAGAGACAGAGTAGAGAGTTACGAGTTCACTTAAACTAAAGAATAGAGACAGTACTAAGTCACTAAGTGTAAAATTAGATCTAGATTCTAAGTTGATGATCTAGATCAAAGTGTAGAATATTCAGAGTTGACTAAAGTAACACCATTACTACATTAGTAAAAATCACTAGGACAAAAAGTAGCACTAATACATAAAATATTAAACCATTATTTACTAATAGAAAAAGACAACCTAATATAATACTCAGAAAGACACAAGACAATTGCACATTTATTCTTTCATATGCTAGGACAAATTTGTGATTTATAATTAGTCCTTCTGCAGGATTGCCAAGAGTATGGAATGAATCAACCAAAAAAAACAATGACTTTATAGTCTCTTATTAACATGTGTGCCAATAGATTGACACAAGGATATACACATATTCATATGACGAATTTTTCTTCTGTTTTGCAGAATGTCTGCAGCTAATAAGATAGGATAGATAAGTTCTGGAATAAACTGTTTATAATTATGGAAGATACAAACTTTATCCTACAAAGTCTTGGTATGTCACACTTTGTTCTTCAAGAAGAAATGATATCAAAGGTAAAAGTTTTTATAATCAGTAAATCATTTTTATTTTATTTATTTTGTGTATGATATTTTTACAACAGAAGCCTATACTTTCATTTTTTTTTTAATACAGTTTTAAAAAAATTATTTTTAAGAGGACTTGAGATTAAACTTTTTAAACAAGTCATTCAATTGGAAACCTTATAAATGAGCCCATTTACTCTTAATATTTTGAAGATTACAAAATTTAAAAAAATTGTTTTTTATTGAAATAAACTATAAATTATTTTAATTGACAGACTATAAAAAAAAAGTAAAGTTCCCCTTTCAGACCTTATGGTCTATAGGGCAGCTGATGTAAAGGTTATCTGATTCTGTTGCCTACGGTCAACGAGGGTGTCATGTGGCCAGCACAATGACCAACCGCCTTTACTTTTCCTCAACTAATGTCAGGTACCCATTAGAGCTGGGTGGACTCAGAGGCGCCCGAAGATCCAGAAAATAAAAATCCCAGTCTTTCACAAGGATTCGAACCCAAGACCCCGGTTCGGAAGTCAAACGCTTTACTGCTTAGCCACCTCGCCTTCGACAGACTATAAGCTTATTGAATATTCTTGTTTTACACAATTTATATCAACTCATTATGTCTCTCTGGTACAAATTTAGAACACCTTATTTCTCCCACACCCATACTTTACACAATTATTTTTTTAGACATAATAAAACATGAATCAATAACAAAAATTAACCAAATAGTCAATTAATTATTTTGTTTGATTTTAAAAAGGGAAAAATTATACATATATATATTTGTGTGTGTGTGTAAATGTGGAGTTCTTCTCCTTAGACAAGATTTGATTTAAAAAAGTATTTGTATATTTTGCTTGTTACCAGTTACTTTCATTTCTATTAGGCCTTAATAATCTTATTTTTTTAAGGAATGTCCATAACTTATAACATTAGATAAAAGGTATCTCAATTCTTTATTGTTAATCTAGAGTCTCGCAATTTTTTTCTTTTGTTCATTTAGGTGCTTATTGATGCTGCATCTAAAATCCTGAAACAGCCAGGCTACGCTAATGATCAGAAGCTAATAGCCATGGCTGCTAAACTTATACCTCACCTATGTGAGCCACATTTTTCTGAGGTGTGGCTAGCCCTTTTGCAAAGGCTGTCAAACATGCCAGAGAATGATGAATTAAACTATGTTTATGATGAAATCAACAAGAGACAGGCTGAATTATTTCCAGAGTGTAGGTACTTGAAATGGTATAACCTGCTGTTTACTAAGTGGTTGAGCACATGATTATCAAATCTAATGATTATAGCTAAAAAAAAGAAAAAAAAAAGAATAATAAAGTTTTTGTCAGTATGACACCGCCATTTTTTCCTTGATGATAATGATAGTGTGTCATAAGTTTGATTTTACACGGGATTGAGAACTGTCTAAAGTCTTTTCTGAGTGTCACTAAACATCTGACCAGGACAGTCGAAGAAGTTTATTATTTTTCTGGCCTCATAACTCCCCTGTAATACATTGGCATTAGAAAGTTTCCAACAGTATCTTTTTTCAAATTGTTTTTTTTTAGTGCATCTTTCATTTTTATAAAATGTTTATTGTGTCATGGTCCAATCTCTTTTGTGGGGGCTGGGGGTAACTGGAAGAAGATATTGCCTTTAAGCGCTCAGCAAACACAATTCAATCGAGTTTGGATTCAAACTCAAGCCCCTTTGATAGAGGGCAAAGCTGTTTCGGCCCCTCAGCCTAACAGCCCATATTGTCATAGATAGACCCTTACGACTTAAAGGATGGCTGTCTGGTCATGTTGTACTTATTTCAAACTATTGTCAATATTGTCAAGAGTTTTAACACCTGCTCACCATCATTTTCTACAAGCGGTTTAGGTTTAGAAGTAAAGATCTTCCTTTTACATCCAAAATGTATAAAGCAAAAAGAATGGGAACCCTTTCAGACCTTTTGATCTATGGGGGCAGATGGTGTTTATCTCATCCTCTTCTATGACCAATGGTTGACGAGGGTGTCATGTATGTGACCCTCACAATGACCAACTTAATATTACTTTAAAACTTCATGTTATTAGGAAGTGTATCTGAAATTCATCTTAGGGACTCATAAAAAAACAAATCTTTGATAAGTTTGATCACACATTCTATGTTAGGATAGTTATAAGAATTTATACTGTACCTAAGTAAAACATGTTTTTATTTCTAGCCCTTGAATTTACCATTCCATTCTAATGTTTCTTATTCAGCATCACTTCCTGTAGAACTTTTGTCCTGTTTGTGGCTGACTCATCTTACTTCTCTTGAGTCATGTGTACTGATGGTTGTTAGAAAGATTTCAGAAAAATTTTGCTTTCCAAATGTGATGCAAAGACTATTAGAGAAAAGCTGTCTTGTAAGTAAGGAGCAAATGTTTATTTATATTTACATAATCTATATGCTTTTTCAGGTGCCATAGACTGTTATGTAAAAACCATCTGTATGGTAGAGCATGCATTTTACATCTAGAAAAGCTTTGTTTAAGTTCTAGTGGTGGCTGGGTATTGTATCCAGGCTACAATTATAAATGGAGATAACGACTTGGAAATTTTATTTTCCTTGTGCTAGTCACAATTTTAGTTTCTGCCATCAGGATAGAAAACTGGTGATCACTGTTTTAAATGGATGAAAGGTTTAGTGATACTTTATTTTGACAATGAGCTGTGATTGTGTGTACAGGGAACTCCATGACTTGGAAGGATTATAGCAACAAAAAAAATGTCCAAAAATTGTAGAAGTTTTGTCAGCACCATCCACCCAGTTACCCTTCTCTCCTTGAGTGTAATGATATTATGTTGTTATTTTCAGGTTCAAGTAGCCAGTAAAGAGCCGTTGATTTATCAAACTGTCTTCCACATGCTTCATTCTTTGCTTATACAATCCAACTATCCGCAGAACTTGTTGGAATTTATGGCATTATTTTGTCATACATCACGCAGTTCAGGGAATAATGAAGATACTGAGAGTCAGGTTGGTATTTGTTCACACCAACCTACACACATCTCTGTTATCAGAGTATTAGGAAGCATTAGAAAAAAAGAATACTTTTTAAATACAAAGCTTATCTAAGGAAAAGAACCGCTAACTATTGCTATTTATCTGAAAATTACAGGGTTTAGCTCCCTATCTGCTATATATAAAACAAAATTATTTAAATAATACTAAATGATTAACTAATTGGTTAATTTTGGATTGATTCTTGTATTGTTGTCGACTTTGAAAAAGTATGCAAGATTTCAACTTAATCAGAGAATGGGAGGTGGGAGAAAAAAACATGTCTCTATCATAAGGTATTTCAAAATCAAACAAAATAATCACCAATATTGAAATAACTAAGTGTTTAATTTTTTTTTTTATTGATTCATGTCTTTACATGTTGAATGAATAATTGTGCAAAGTTTTAACTTGATCCAAGGATAGGAAATGGGAGAAAAAAAACATGTTTAAACTTTTTAACAAACAGACAGAGTGAGTTGATATAAGCTTTATAAAAATTAGGGCTTTGGGCCATATTATTCCAAACTCTTCAATCTTTCTTTCCACTTCAATTACTTGAACAATGAAACTTAGTAACTAAAACAATTAAGTTTACATAGAACAATGTTGTATCTTTATGCAAGAGAACAAAAAATGTTGTATAGTTTCAAACTTCAAGGCTTCTAAGACAAAATACAATGATCACAGCTATTTAGCATATAAAAAAACAACATTTTTCCTTAACCTATAACAATACTCTTACCTTTTGATCTAATGTTTTATGTAATAATGTGTATAACATTTAAAATGTGTCTTGCTTTTCTTTTCATCTATGATTTAATATTTGTTTCCTTGTTTTTAAAATATGTTTAAGTTTCTAATTTGGTTTATTACAGTTGACAATTCTAAGACCTCAAAATTTTGTTTCTGTAAAGTCCCTCTTCACGTGTTTTAATAAAAGTAAGATGTTTTAAAAATATTTGAATGAAAAATAATGCAACGAAAAATAATATCATTAAATTTTTATAAATCATTGAGACTCACTAACAGTATCATGGCTCTGCACAACCTGGGTATAAGACTTTCAATAATTGATTTAAGCCTTCTTGTTCTTATATATTGTTTGTTCACATAAGCAACTTAATTTTTTTTTCTAAAAAGACTTTTTTTTTTTTAAAGAAAAATATTTTTTTAATTGAAATGTCTAAACATAATTTGGGTTTTCATGTGTTACTCCCTCATTGCTAGTGTTTCTCCTAATAGTAAATTTCTTTAAGTAATTTCAAAACAGTTCACCATGTTTTGTATTGCCAGTCATATCTCTTCAATCTGGCCACCATTTACCAGGCACAAAAACATATCAGGGGGAAAAAAAACATTTGTTAAGCCAGGACATGAGCCCAATATATCAGCGTGAAAACCAATATTTTGCTTCACTGGCATCAAGCCACATAGCAGACTTGATCAAAAAGTTCACTTTACAATTGAATTTCATACACAAAAAAACAGCGCTTGTAATAATATACTTAAAAAGTTAACACTTCATTTCAAATTCATGCACTAAAACAGTGCTTGTAATAAGATACTGTTGATTAACAACTAAATAATCAGTAACTCTTTTTTTTTTGTTATAACAGATTCATCTCCTAAGACTATTGGTAAGGTCGTGGCTAAGATCCATGAGGCGTTTATCTTGTGCAGAAATGAACACGCCAAGTCTAATGAAAGTCTAGAAAGTCAAAATATGGTGTGTGAAGAGTTATGGAGTTTGACAATGGAGTTCAGAGACTGTGTGCTAGCTGCAATCAACTGTTTATTTCACTGTGATTTACAGGTCAGCCTACTGCATTTTTTCATGCTTCAATTACAGAGAAAAAAAAAAAAGAAAAGCTTGTATTACTTAGTAACAATTGCTTCTAAATCAGAAATATTCAAAAACAAATGTATTCTTTTCAAACTTCACTATTAAAATATTCAATTTAAAAATACACTTTCAGAAATCCTCTCACTGTAGTTCATTAAACATTATATACAGTGTAATATTATTGAACTAGAAGTACTGAACTAGACCCCTATCTTTAAGTTAGAAATAATGATTTGTGGTCTAGGTTATTTGCATATTTGAATTTGGTAAACAGTATTTGATTGAATAAAATCAATTCAATTTAATATTCAAATAAGAAATCTTGGTTTTGATTTTCTCTATCAGGACTTACAACCATGTCTTTGGATTTTACTCATGCACAGAAGGATCACTGAAACGATGTCACAATACACTGTAAGCTCATTCTCTTGTATTTGTTTGTGCATGTATTGGAAACAACACAAAAGATTTAGAAAACATGTTGCATGAACTATTCAAGATCATTTAAGTAAAGCAACAAACAAACAAAGAAGTAAAACAAGAAAGTATAAAAAAAAAAAAATACTTTAAAAAAAAAAAAGCTTATATAAAGGAAAGAACTTACATTTACAGCCACATATCTCAATACTTTAATATTTATTTCCCACTTTCTATGTCGACCGAAATTAATTTCCACTATTTAATTCAATTATTGGTTCATGTATTGCTAGGGACAATGAATAACTGCAAAGTTTCAACTTGATCCGAGAATGGGAAGTACTGGAGAAATAACAAGTAAAAAATGTGTACCAGTCAGACAGACGGATGGAGTGATTTGATGTACAGCTTTAAAAACGAAGGATCAAACAATAATTAAAATGAATAAAAGAAAAAATCTTATTCATAAGCTCAAGACTCATTAATTTATTGATATTCATTAACATATTACAAGATTTTGTAGGGAATCTGGCTTTGGAAATTAGTTTTTAAATATGTTGGGAGTATTCTGGTATACATTTTAGCTTTTCAAATCATATTTTTTTTTTCTTTGTAAAGAAAAAAAAAAAGAAATTTCATAATATTGCAAAAATGGGAAAAGAGTCATACCTACAATTTATTCTTTTAGAAAATAATTAGTATTCATGCTCTCGTGTTAACTCTATTATTAATTTATTATTGTAAAGGATTGTTTTCTTTTTGCATTGCTTTGATACAGCCTATTGCTTATGCTTTAGTATGCTCAAAGTGCTTTGGTCCAATCTTTTTGGACGTGTGGCTAAAGGGGATATCTGGAAGAAGGTTTCCATGCTGCCTTTTAGTCACTCAGCAAACACAGTTCAGCTCTAGTCTTAATTTGATCTAGACCCTCCATTGATAGGTAGCCAGCCAGCTTATGCTATTCAGCCACACATTTAATATAAATTTTTTTTTTTAAATGTAGTATATCAAAGGACTTAGCTGTTGACATTTAGGTGTTAAAAATAAATTATATTGAAATTAATGTCACTACATTTGTTTCTTAGATTACAGAAAAAAAACTTACAGAGTACATCCACCTGCTCAGAACTATACACAATGCACCACAGAGTTTGCACGACATGAAAACCTTTTCACGTTTCTGGAATAATTTACTCCTATTTGACATAGCTGAAAGATCAAGTTTTCAGCAGCTCATTGTGCAGATTTTAGTTGGGTTTTTCTTTCAGTCTTCCTCTGGGTTCAGATTAGGACAAGAATTTATTGCTCAAGTAAGTTTGGTGGATTACATAAATTTTTTGTTTTTTTTTGTCCTTCTTATAAGGAATAGGAGGAGCGGTGGCTGAGTGGTAAAGCACTTGGCTTCTGAACTGGGGGTCCGGATTCGAATCCTGGTGAAGACTGGGATTTTTAATTGCTAGATCTTTGGGCTCCTCTGAGTTCACCCAGCACTAATGGGTACCTGACATTAGTTGGGGAAAAGTAAAGGCAGTAGGTCGTTGTGCTGGCCACATGTAACCCTAGTTAACCATTTGCCGCAGAAAACGATGACCTTTACATCATCCATCATCAACCCTACAGATGCACAAGGTCTGAAAGGGGAACTTTACTTTACTTTTATTACTTATAAGGTACAGGCATTCCTTAAATGTATTTCATCTCATGCCTTTGTCAAAAGTCATCCTTGAATGTACACTAGAGAGAGCATGAAGAATAATTGTCCAGTGAAAAGCAGGCTGGACAATGAGAAGAATGAACCGGCCTCTCTCTTGATATTCTGCTAAGAACAGTTGCTGACTTGGAAAAGTGTAGGGATTTGGTTATATAAAATCGAGCACCGCACCCCTGCAACAAAAGTCAAGGGACCTGGTCTTGCATGTTATGTAGAGACTTAAACTTCACTAGGTCCTTGGTTTCCCTAATTCAGACAATGCAACCCAAGCCATTCTCTGATAGTACATGGAAAGAAAGAGCACTATTTGTTCAAACATATGGACTATGCCTTTGAGTCTTTGTTTCTGATGCTTTTATTAGATTATGCTTTTTTTTGTTTTAAATAAGTAATGGTTCAGTATTACTTTACTATTTAGTTTTCTGTTTTGAAGTGACTTTAAGTCAGTGATCTTACTAATAGTTTTACTCTAGTAAAATTTGAATATTTATGTTATAAATGTCACTGCTTTATTTTGCATCTGTTCTAGTTACTTTTATGTTTTTTTAATATTTCAGGTACAAATTTATATACAATTAGCCTTCTTTAATTATTTTTTTTGTTATAAGTTTTTATTGTTAGTTTTCTTTTTAATTTATTTAGCAACCTAATGCTCAGGTTGAATGCATCACCATTCAAGTAATCCAGTATTGCCAGCAGACGTCAGTCGATGTTAGTCTATGGAGTCGTGACAGAAAGTCTTTATTTAAAACATTTTTGATGGATAGTATTTCCTGGTCGTACACCAATCCAGGTTACACTTACATTCAAGAACAGCTTGTCTCATTATTATCTAGTGTAGATACAACTTGACCATCTAGTATTTTTTTGTACATATGTCATTTTAGTAAGTATTTAAATACATGATTGAAAACTTACAATTTTGCCTTTATTTTTATCTTTCTTGAATAACTGTATATTTAAATCTGAAGGAAATAACTTCAAATTTTGCATATAACGTTCAAGAAAAACTGGGGTATGAAAGTAAATCTTGTGAGCTATTGTACAAATGTTTGCTCTAATCATGTATTGTTTTTTTTGTAATGCACAATTGTAAAACAAATGTCCGCATGGATAATAAAGATTATTATTAGTACCACTTTCTTTATCAAGTTACACAATTTGTTGGGACAGATAATGTACATCTGGTTTAGTGGACTATGGTCAACGAGGGTGTCATTAAAATCTCACTCTATACATTTGAATTTGAGATGAACCCGAGGGCCCCCTCATTTGAGAAGCAAAGCACTTAACCATGCCCCCTCACCCCCAATGTTTGTGGTAGTGGTGCAACTGACATTAAATATTTTAAACAAAAATTGAACCCAGTGACAATTGTGTATAATATTTTATTGACCCATGGTCTACATTAAACAAGGTTTACAGTTATAACTTAAAATAAATCACAGTAAATCACAAACACACATAAAAATAAATTAACAAAAATTAACTACATTTATTATAATTTCTTATTTGTAGATGATTAACGTATTTCACATAATTCAAAACCATACAAATCAAGCAAAAAAAAAAACAACAATCACAAGTATGATTCATAAAAAAAAAGTCTTATCAAATATATAAATGAAAAGAATACCAGAAAAGCAATGTTCACTATCTACTTTACATGAATGTAATCTAAGCTTCCATTTTTTTTAACCTAAAAAGCTTTAATTTTATAACATAAGGACACATTTTTAAGCCTAAATGACTGTTCAGACCCTTTTTTTTAAGGTCATGGGCAACAACATTCTTAAAAACAAGACAACAAACTAGTAATTACTTAAACACTTCTAATCTTGAGAGATGATTTAATCTTAATAATCAGCAAGATAAAATAATTTTTTGACAATTTTGACAATCTAAGAGAGTGGCATAGTTAAACATTAAATATTTAGAAACAAATAAATGTACTAGCATACAGAATATATAATTCAAATAAAAAAAGTATCAAAACTAAAATAAGTATGTGCAGAGTAAATGTAAAATATTCTATTCCCCAAACGCAAGTGTAATATACATAAATAAATACACTAACATGAAAGAGATTTTAGCACAGCTTTATGTATGGCACAGTTATAAACAACTTATCCAAAAGAAAAAAAAAAAATGAATGCAGAATGATTTAATTAGTATACTTGTAGAAATTTACACAATTTAAACATGGCAACATAATCATTTTCTATATCAAGACACCCCAACCACTTTGTACAACTTCTCAATGCTGATGTATATATAGATATGTAATTTTAATAATGCACAAATACAAGAAAAAATGTTTGATTAATAACTTGCAACTAACAGAAACACAAGTTTATGTAAACTTTAATACCTATCTACAGAGAAACACAGTTTATGTAAACTTAAATACCTATCTACAGTAAAGAGTGTGTTTGGAGTCAGATTCTAACAAATAAATCTGCTTATTATGTATAATGCTGTATAAATGTCAACAAGTTACAAAAAAATGTCATGTCCAGGTTTGAAAGGCTGGTTTTTCTTCTGCGCCAAACGTGCAGCTTCAACGGATGAAAATGTTGGCAGACCATGAGGCAGCTCCAGCAAATGATGTTCCTCGTCTATGATTCTGTCAGCCATTTCTAAAAGGAATAATAAAAAAAAACAACATAGGAAATTACTGATTCTGCTATTCTATTTGTATTTCTTACACCATTGTTCATCACCATCGATGAATGACTCAATGCAACAGTTAATGTATACAGACAGTAACAGAATATTACACCTTCTGGTAAACAAGTCTACTGCTCATTCAATCTAGGCATGATAAATTTAAAAAAAAAAAAAGATCACTGATAATGACCATCACATAAAGTGACAGAGCACTAGTACATAGTAAATAGTTTTCTACAAATAAAACAATAACATAAAAAAAAATAACAACAATCTTAAATCGATGGATCATATGTCTCCTAATTGCCCACTGATCTTACGTCTCCTAACAGCCCAATGACCACATGTCTCCTAATTGCCCAATGATCATGTCTCCTAATTGCCTAATGATCATATTTCTAATTGCCCAATGATCATATTTCTAATTGCCCAATGATCATATGTCTCCCAATTGCCTAATATCCCCTAGAGCCAAAACACTTTAACTGAATGAAATTTCATGAATATCTTTCAATAAGCTACTAAATGAAATGTACTACAAAATTGTTAGCATTTCTCTCACCTCTAATTCTTGTTAGCTTGCTTCCATAAGCCAAGTCCCACTGGTAAGCAAAGATAAAGCTGAGAGGTATTATCGGCACAAGCAAGCTGTACCTTTTAGTGCGAAGAGCTCTGAAGACAATGCACAAATACACAAAAATATTACACTAGAACATTATTTAAAAAAAACCCACCATACTTTGTAGTCAGCCTTTAAATTATTTTCTCTCTTCTTTTTCAACACTAGAGAAATGCAAAATTAAAACAATGTTGTATAAAAAAGGTCTTAGCTATAAACAAAACAATGAAAACCAAGTTGATATCATAAATAAGGTCACAGACTACATGCAGCATCAGATAAAAGGAAGTGGAGTTACGGCAAGATTTAAGCAGCAGATTCTAAAACTACAAAAATAGAATTGTGGAGATTAACTAAAGTTTTTTTCTTTAGAGATTTCTGGGTTATTGCAAGGGGTATTTAAGAACAGTAACCAACCAATTGTCAGTGACTTACCCTAATGTTAGACCCGTTGAAAATAAAGTTTCAAATGTAGTATAAAACCAAAACACATCCCGAGATTTAGCTATCATGGCTGCCATCTGTCTCTCCCTGATTTCATTCTGCATAGCTAGCTGACGTTCTAGCTGTTTTGGGATAGACAAAAATATTGTTTGAATAGGCAAACTAACAAGAAGTGCTTTCAAGCTAGAATTACACTAAATGTGTGGATGCAAATGAATTCCTTTTGTAAGTAAATAGTTTTTATAGCACATTTTTATTTCAATGCTATTTCTATTTCAATTAGCAAAGTGGCTTACAATTTCTTTTACTGTACATAAATCTACAAAAGATGATCTGTTTTAGAAATTTATTAATTAAATAAAAAACACAAACATTCAACACACATCTAATCATGCAAACATAAAATAAGTCTAATAGTCTGTGTAAAAGTCACTATCCCAGTGACCTAATTTTGGTAGAATAAGTGTGTTCATATTTTTATTTTTTGTGTTCCTATTTATGCATAATTTGAAAACATCTTAATGATTTCATGTGAGGGGCTATGCCTGGGGATCTTAAAGTTTAGTTAATGTAATATAGAATTAAAATATGAGTTTATTGATGCCTAAATATAGAGACTTCGAAATAAATTATGGTGTCCGGAATCAAATAATGTGGGTCAAATTTGTCCGAATTAAATGAAAATACATGGCCTCTTTGACCTTAAATATAATAACAAATATAGGATGGGGGTACAAATATAAGTAGTCATCCTTATTCACCTTAAACTAAAGAAGTCTTTGATACTTCATTTTCTTTCTATGTCGAACCATTGTCAAATAATGCGCTGTCAAAGTCAAACTTTGAAATTTTGGCCTATTGGTATCCGAATAGCATAAACTACTCTAGTTTTAAAATCTAATTTTTTTAAATTCTAATTTTTGTGTTCAAATTTTGAAATGTTTTCTTTAAATTGAAAAGCTTATTATTCAGAATTTGCTTTGAGCAAATCAAATAATATTATAAAAGTATGTCTATAAATAATTTACATTTTTTTTTGACACCACAAACTATGGGTACAAGTTATTTAACAATGGAAACAAGATTTTGTTTTTAAATGTTGAGATTCAAATCAAATTTCTTATGACCTCTTTTAAAATCATGACTGGTAATAATTTTAATCATTTTTTTTTATTAATACTATACATTTACTTCTCAACAAAATATGATTTTATTAAATCGTAAGACAATTTCAAAATTAAGTTTTGGCTGCAAAAATCTTCCTACAGGGGACATAACCAAGAAAAATAATGAAAAATGGAAAAACAACATCTAAAGGCAGAAAGAAAATGTTGCCCACATGCCCATTCATCCCAGGTGTCCATAAAAAAGATAGGACCAGAGCTAATCAAGCATGCAATTGAAACATGGAAAATGCTCAATACAAAAGCAATAATAATAATATAAATGCAAAGTTAAAAATAAATGACCTGCAATTGCTGTGTCTTCAGCATAAACTCCTGGTTTTTCTTTAAATTCTCATCCATGGCTTTTCCTACTATATTTCCCATTTTAATAGTGGTGCTTGTTTACCCTTAATGAAACTGAAACAATAACATTGATATCTATATATATATATCTATAAATAAGTGCACAAGTCTTTCATGGGACTGTCTATGTAAAGTTAATGTCCCTATTGACAACATATAAAAGGATCGTTTGTGGTTAGCAAATCGACAAATGACCTTTACATTTACTTTCCCAACTGTTCTGATATGCATTTTTAAACAAGGTGGGTTCATAGACTTTAAAATATCTGAGCCATCGACAGAGTTTGAACCTGAGAGCCCTTGGAGGTTAAAAAGATATGGGCTCAAACACTTGCGTGGCTCAATAAAATTTCTTAAGATACATGTCCTGTTGTAAAAGATGTTTTCTCTTTATCAGTTAAAAGCTCTGCCTGCTCTAGAATTGAATGGACCTCATTCACCAATTGTAAACAAACAACATTTAGCCACGTGGTTCTCTATCTCTTCTTATACAAATTATGTAATACACAGGCTGTCATGTGACAGTTTTTTTTTCATTGTTTTATCAATATTATCACGTGGCTAAATGTTTGTTTATGATCGGTGAAAGAGGTCCATTCATTATCAGTGTGTAGGCCTATATCATTCAATTAAGTGAAGACTGACTTAATTGTGACATTTATATAGATCTAAAGTCTAAATCTATATTTCAAACACAATGTGTCAAGACTCCCTGGTGAATGCAAGATTGATCAGATAGGGTCTATAATATATATGGTTATGGTGGATTCACTAAGATTCTAGTAATAACTTACTTAGATATTAAGATATAATATAGACTATCTATATTTATGTTTTGACCTATTGCTGAATTAGCTAATATTATACATTATATATTAATAGACTAGATTCTAGATCTAGACAGAGTTTACAGATGCTAAGATAATGACAATAATAATTAGAGACTAGACTCTAGGCCACTAGTCTCACTAGAGGTCTAGATCTAGGTGACCGCGGCTACTATACTGCTATAGGCTATAATATTTTAGTATTATGTATAGGTCTAGGTCCTAGTCTTAGGTCTAGTCTAGATCTATCTCATGCAATTCTGGTGCTTGTGGTAGACTCATTTATTTTATAATATAATATTTTTAATTTAAACCAATTTAATAAAATAGTAAAAATAATAATATTAATAAATAATTACACAATTACAGTAACTTGAATAAGTTACAGTTACAGTAGAGTAGTAAGTTACACTACACTGACTACAGACTCTTACTAGTACTACAGTACAGACTACAGTGACTTCAAGTTACAGTAGAGTAGTAAGTTACACTACACTGACTACAGTTACTTACAGTACTACAGACTCTTACTACAGTGACTTCAAGTTCAGTGAGTGAGTGAGTTACAAAGTACAGACTTGAGAAATTCAAATTGAAATTGTGTAAAAATTATTGGTGTGGTGTTGATACTTACATGAAAAGAGATAGACTAGATCTAGCTCTCTTTTTGTTTCTTAGTCTTAAGTCTCAATTTAAACACGAAAGTAGGGCCTAGTTCTTACGATGTACGGTGCTAGATTTGTAGTCACACACAGTGACATAAGCTCAAATTTTGCAGTAGTTTATTTGATCACAATAACAAAGTTCACGAGGTAACGAAGCTCGTCAGTTTACCATTTCGCCTTTTTGTATTTTTTTTTTAATTTATATATTTACGTATTTAAATAATGATATTGTTCCACTTCTTGATATGTCAACATGAGTTATAGTAGATCTCCATATAATATAGGCCTATAATAATAAGATCTAGAGCGGTGATGGGCAAGGTATACGGCCCGCGGGCTAACTCCGGCTAGTTAAAAGTTTTAATCCGGCCCGCCACATTATTTGTAATAAAAATAACAATTTTATTCAGAATGTAAAAATTTAAGTTTTCAATTCCCGGTGAACCACTATGAATTGAGTTTCACGAGTAGCGTACTGAATTTTAGTATACATTTGAGGACACCCTTGATTTCACCTGTCTCATCCTATCTTATCTTAGGCCTATGTAATACAGACGGTAACTTCAAAAAAGAAGATGATTACGTCCTACGCGTCATGCATTTAGTCATGCATGTTAACCAATGACTTAAATTCTGCCAAGTTAGCCTACTGCATGGTTTTTCTGGCTAGCTCAGGCAACCCATTCCATGCTCTAATAGCGCTAGGGAAGAAGGAGCATTTGTACAAATTTGTCCTAGCATATGGAACGATGAATGTGCCTTTATCTTTGTGTCGTTTTGAGTATTTTATTAGATTTTGTTTTTGTATTTGAAGATTATGGTTCAGTATTTTATGTATAATTGCTACTACTTTGCTTATATGCTTTCTATCCTGAAGGTTTTTTTCTGAATTTAGTGATTTTACTAAAGATGTTACTCTATTATAGTCTCCAAAGGGTTTAATTTCTTCGCCTAATTATTACCTAACATTAGGGAGAAAAGGTAGAGACAGTTCGTCGTTGTACTGGAGCGGCACTAGTCACCCTCATGCCAGATGGAAAAATTCTAAAGACATCCTTATATACGTCAAGCTTGCGGGGGAGTCAGACCCAAGAGCCGTCCAATACTAACCTACAGAGATGCTTGCAAGCGATACATATGAGAAACACAGGCATCAACGAAAGTGTGTGGAAGGAGATATATAGCTCAAGACCGGACAGTATAAAGACAGACTGTGCAGCTGGTACGAACCTCGCCGAGAGCTAAAGAAACGAAGCTGCCTTATAGTCATGAGAAAGCCCTACAACAGATCAATTTACATACATAAACTGTGGCAAACTATGCCGCTCCGGAATTGGCTTGATCAATCACTCCATATTCTGCCCCGTCTCAAGACGAAACCAAAACCAGTGACTCATCTTGTCGCATACATTGTCTTCCGAGACAGATTTAAAGGAGTAGGCCTATTAATATAATAAAATTATATTATAATTATAGTAGGCTATAGATCTAGACTCTGGATTATATGTTTCAATTTTCTACTTCAACTTCGAAAGATAAGCACGTTAAAAATTGATAATGATATTTATATCAAAGTTTTTGATGGGGTTACTATAGGATTGTAAAAAAAATAATTTAAAAAACGTAAACAAAAAATATTGAAAGATTAAACAAAAATAATTTCGTATTAAAAAAAAAACAGAAGGGAGGCAATTGCGATTTATTTTATATATAAGATCTATTTCTATCTAAGCCTAGTTAAGAGTTATCAATCTTGCACCGGTAACAACAGGCTACAAAACTTACATATTAATTATATCTACTTCTAGATCTAGTAGTTAGTAGTGATCTATCGATCTAGCTCTATAATGATCTAGATCTAGATAGATTGTCTAAATAATCTCTAATTATTGGTTGATCTAGTAATGTTAGATCTATAAATTAAAATTACAGTACAGTCATTGTGTCTGTACAGTAGTTAGTGTACAGACGTTGTCACGTAATTGTCGTAATCAAAACTTTTAAACTTAAGTTAGGTCAGGTCTTTTACTTTTGATGATTGATACCCAGCCCAAATGGCAAGTCCCAAACTGCAAACCTCAAATGCCTGCCAAATCCACCCAAGTTAAATTTAATGAAGTTAATTAATCAAGTTTATAAGATCTAGATCTAATCTAAAATCTAGTCAGACTAGAAAAGTAGACGCAAAATTATAAAGTATAATAAAGCTGTGATACTTAGACTTAGACTTAGATCTAGAATCTACTCTAGATCTAGTCTAGATTCTGTACTCAGTACTGTATATAGATCTAGTCTAGATCTAGATTATTCTAGATCTAGATTCTATAACTAGATTAGATCTAGACTCGAGATTATATACTCTATATTTATATACGAATTTTTTAGTTATATAATATTTAGCTTGTGTAAAAGAAAACAAACAACTGTATGTCTAGATTAAGTCATTAAGTCACTAACAGTTACAATTTAACATTACACATTATGGAAATCACTAAACTTAGTCAAGACTTAAAATTATTAAAAAGTAAAGTTAAGTAGTAATAATTACATAAAACACTAAACCATAATTTACACAATGTAGCCAATATTAAATATAGGCTCATTATTATTAAAACACAACCCAATAAATATAATAAAATATATTACTCCGAAAGATAGAAATAAGGGCTCATATATATTCCATATGCTAGGACAAAGTATTAAAAGTTATCTTTCTTCCTCATTAGTGCCATTAAAGCATTCATGGGTCACCTGAATCAGCCAGATCCGAAAAGCAATTATTTAGTAGAATTTAAGTCTCTTAATTAACATGGACAACTAGCTAGATTGACACATGCATATGATTTATCTTTTCAAGTTCTTATTATTCAGTAATTGATAATATAACTATAAGAAGACTTAATTTAAGTTCCATTTTTATTCATAATCATGTTAATCGTAATGATCAGACTTAGCATTTCAAACTCAATCTTTGTGAATAGATTTAGACCTAGAATTAAGACTAGATTAGTAGATCTAGATCAATGTAGATTTTATTGCTAAGAAGGCATATCATTTATACGATTGTGACCATTAAATGTGGTACAGTAATAATTGAGACTCAAAAAAGTCCCACACTGCTGAGACACACAATCACACATACATTTACACACAAAAACTTATACTAGATTTACCAGTTAGTTGAGCTAGTCAAGATGAAAATGTACCATTTTCTCTACTTTTCTTAGTTTTATAGATGTTTTTGACATATAATATCCTTAACTATCTATAAACGCTTCTTTTGTATTGATCTATATGACTTCACCACAGAACTGTTAATCAAATGAGAGAAAACAACAATGTCAAAGTTTAGTAAACCAAGACTGGGAACAAACAAGCCTGAGAAGACTGATGGCATTCATCCTTCTGTTCTAAAACAAGCTCGCAGATCAGGTGTTCTCAACTTGAGTCAAAGAGGGTTAACAATTGGTCAGTAACTGAGATGAAAAAATGAAATCTAATTAGTTTTAATCTTTGTGTAATGATCGGAGGTGCAGTGGCTGAGTGGTAAAGCGCTTGGCTTTGAAACTTGGATAATGGATTGAAATCCTGGTGAAGACTTGGACTTTTTATTTCGGGACCTTTTTGGCGCCTTTGCTTTTGTCCAACTAATGTCAGGTACCCATTTGAGCTGGGTGGTCTCAGAGGCACCCAAAGATCCCAAAATTAAAAATCTAAGTCTTCACCAGGATTTGAACCCGGGACTCCCGGTTCAGAAGCCAAGCGCTTTACCACTCAGCCACTGCACCTCCAGTGATTTTTATAGCTGGGAAGGAAAAGAACCAAATGAGATAATTTTTTTTTTGTTTTTTAAACATTTCATGTACTCTAAAATAAAGATTGTCAGTATTATTAGTACTATTTGGTTTAACTTGAGTATTATTTTAAGTCCATAGAATTTAGTCATTTTTTAAAATTTACTTGTTAAATGTTTGTGTATTAAAACATTTAAAAAATTACGAATTGCTGTGTTACAGTTCCAGAAGAAGTCTGGTCAGTTCAAGAATATGTTCCTGAGGAAGCAAAGAGTGTGTCCATGGACAACACTGAAGACAAGTGGTGGGATGTGGTTGACTTAACAAAACTTATTCTGGCTTCTAACCACCTGACAACCCTGGGGGAAGGGCTGAGAAATTTTCAAGCATTAACTGTTCTAGATGTAATAGAAAAAAAATATTTTTTTTGTATATGTTTGTTATGGTGCTGTCAATACAGATTGATTATCAGTGATTAGCATTTCTTTAAAGTATAGACTTTGTGTGTTTGTATTTTTTTTTAGTACATTATAGAAGGTTTAGCAGAAAAACTCAACATTTTTTTTCTTTTTTTGTCTCTTTTATAGTTAGTGTTGTTTTTTTTTAAAACAGGTTCATGATAATCAGTTGACTTCACTCCCTCAAGCAATCAGTCAATTGGAACAATTACAAAAGCTAGACATAAGGTTCATTTCAGATTTATCTTTAATTTAGTAGCAGTTTAAACACTTGTGTTCTTCCATTCTAAAAAAAAAATGAAATAAATTATACTGTAATAACTCTGCTCTTGATGCAGCGCACTGCTCAGTGTGGGATATAGGGATGTTTAGACTTGCAAGGGGAGACAGTTGAAATCCAGGCCATAAGGTGTGTGTTTAAGGAAGAAATGAGAGCCTGGTCCTTGTGTCCTGTGTGATGATGGTCTCTGTCTTTATTCATATCATTAAACTTGTGTAATTGTTCATTCTTTTCATTGAGTACTTGCGTTAGATTTAATACAATTTACACATATATATACGAAAAAAAATTTTTTGGTAATCTCGTATAAAATATCTGTAGGTTGAAATGTTGTTGTCTATAATTATAATTTTGTTTAAATTTTTTTTTTCCCATTTGATTGATTGTATTAATTCTTGCCTTGAATTTGTTTAAATTTTTGTTTCTTGTCTTTCCACTGGTAACTTTAAGCCTTGATTTTTTTCTCAACTCTAACAGTCGAAATCAGTTAAGAGAGCTTCCATCACAGATTGGATACTTAGTGAACCTAACAAGTTTACATGTGGAACACAATCATCTAACTGAGCTTTGCCCTAATGTCTTGCGTCTTCAGAAACTGGAGTTCTTTGTGAGTTGATCTCTGTTCATTTGTAAAATGTTTGTTGAATGATTTACATGTTTAGGATATTCCCTCAGAGTTGAAGATAATTTACTTCCTAGTCCAAACCTCCTGCAGCTGTTCTAGGGAGAATAATGAATTAATATGATGACTTAATTTTAAATTAATTAATTAGGGAATAAATAAAATTAAGTTCAATCAGTGTTAAACAACTGTAAATACATTTTTTGTTGTTAATAACTTGTCCCCTCTACCCTTTTTTTTTTTGCCAGTTCACTCTTCCCTCTTGGAAAATTAATAATAGTCTAGTTTGTTAGTTTTATGTGTTTTGGATGTTCCTTCAGAAATGAAGAATATTACCTGTTAGTCCAAACCTCATGCAAGACAGCAGGGGATGGAAGTGGCCAGGGTTTGAAATCAATATGAGTTTCTTACAAGACCAGGCATTTTATAACTTGCTTGGTCCAATTTATGGTATTTGTCACATTTGAATTACAACAAAAATTCACTGCCAACAATCTCTACCTTTTTTTTTCTATTCTATTGTTGGTTTCAAATTAAGGAGCATCCTAGATGTTAGTTTCTGCGTTGTTTCTCATAACCTAACAACTTCATTCTCATCCTCTTAAAAAGTCATTGTCATTAGGGCACATTATTGTGAGGCATATTTTGTTTTTCTTTTTTTTTTCTAAGTTTTAAGACAAACTTATGATTTACAAGCAGTACAACTAGCATGTTATGTTTACAAAATATATTTCTTCATCATTATGTTTAGATAATGTTTTTTTTAAATTTCCATACGCATTGTTTCTTTGTCTAGGATGCGTCCAATAACCAACTCACCTCACTGCACAAACAAATCTCCTACTTGTGTCAGCTGAGACAGTTGAATGTATCTCATAATAAACTCACGCAGCTACCGTCTGAGATAGGAGATCTTACTGGTAATCTTTTCAACTAAATCATTCTGTGTTTGGTCAAAGAAAAAAAATATTTAAAAAATTGTTTAACAACTTATTAAAAAAAAATAAAAGCTCTATATCCATTTGCCATGTAGCTTTTTATAAATATATCATTTGTTTGATCTTCAAAATCCCCATTGGGTGTAATGATATTATAAACCTGCTTTGTTGCTGGAGGATTTTCAAACATAGCAAGGACTTTGTGACCTTTATAATTCTTTGTTAGCATTAGTCAATTAACTAATGCAGTAAATCAACCAGTTGTGTTCTTTTAATATTGTAAATTTGTGGGGTTTTGATCTATGATTATTTTTTTTTTATAGTTTGGAATAATTTCTCATTTATTATCCATTCTGGGTAAAAAATAATAAAGATTTTCAAATATGGTACTTTTTTATATCAGGAAACAAATTATTTCAAATTAAAAGAGTCTTCCTTTAAATCTACAAAATTATAAAAGTTCAAATTTGGTCTTAATTTTGAAGTAACGTCTGTATCATATAAGATGTATAAGAATCAAAGGAGATCTATTACAAAAATGTATTCTCAAACTTTAATCTACATGTGATGCCATGTTGTTTGCTCTTTACTCTTTTCGGCTTCCATGTTTCTTCTTGTCTAAGGATATTTCTTGTGAATCTCATACGACGTTCGGTCACTACTTCACTTAGAGGGCAAGTGCCTGTGCAGGAAAGGATTTCTCTATTTGTGACCATAATCTCAATATGTTATTCCTAGAATCTTTCTCAGCCATTGCTGCTGAGCCACATTTAGTTCAACCATAATGGACATAAAGTTGCCGTTGGGACAATGTTTTCAGGAAGTGGATGTTGGTCTCCAGGCTAATTGTTACGTTTTCCCAGATATGCCGTAGTTTTTGGAAGATGACCTCTCCTTTCTCTTAACATGCAACATGACGATATGCTTGTGATAACTTCTTTTTTTTTTCTCAGCTTTGCGTCTTTTTGATGCCACACACAACCAGCTGTTGTCGCTTCCTGAAAATTTGGGCAACTTGAGAAATTTGGAGCAGCTACATATCCGACATAATCAGCTGGAATACTTGCCAACTTTTCACAGCTGTGCCAATCTAAAGGTTTTGATCAGTTTTCTGAACTATCATTTTAGCTGATTTGAGACTTAACTCTTAACTTAACTTCTCTCCTGCATGATGATACCATCGTTGATTAGTCCCCATTAAATTAACTTAATTTTTGAGTTTGTAAACTTTAATTTGTACTATATAAAAAAGGCTTGCGTTTATCTATACCTGTTATAACATTTTCTGATTAAAAAAAAAACATTACTGACGTCTGATCATAATAGGGTAGTGAAATACAAATGGGAAAAATAAATAATTCCTTTTGAATGTGGAATATAATTACAGAGAATTTAAAATTAATATTATCACTGAAAATAAATGTAATATTTAAAAAGGAAAATTGAATAATTTTAAACATCATTAAATGTGACAGTTGTTTTTTTGATGAATAAATGGGGAAATGAGGTGAAAGCTTTGATTTAAAAAACAAATGTCCCTCCAATTTTTGTAACCAATAGAAAATGTAATGCTTCTAGGAAATTCTGGCCGGTAATAACAATATCCGTGGACTGACAGATGAACTGTTAGAAAATCTGAAATCTTTGACTTGCCTGGACATGAGGGACAACAAACTGGCCAAGCTACCTGACAAGATCGTAGCATTGGAGAAGTTGGAGAGGATTGACTTGACTAATAATGATATCAGTGTGTGAGTATACCCTTCCGTTTTGTGCTTCTTCTCATTCAGCATATTAAATGTGTATAATAGACACACATTTTAGGTGTTTGGTTTCTTTTTGATATATACCAAATATTTCTTTCTTTTTTTTCTTGAACTTTATGGACTCTGACATCATGTCAAGGCTGGCTTTAAGCATAGGCAAGCTAGGCAGCTGCCTAGGGCCTCCAGTTGGTTGGACCTCACACAGGAAACAACAAATACCAGAAAAATAATGCAAATCTTAGATCAAATTTAAAATATAGCAGAGATCTTTGTCCACTAGCCTAGCTCTAAGTCTCTACTATAACTCATGGTTTACACCTGAATGTTTAGATCTATTTGTTAGACTACTTATGTTGGAAGAACATTGTTTATTCCCATTGTTGAATATGTCTAAACATTATTTCGAGTCTGAAGCATCAAAACGCAAACAAAAAACAGAGAATGCAAAGAAGTGCTTTATTAAATTTTGCTACATTGATTGTTTCAACCAAACCATTGAAATTGAATTATTTTATTTTTATGGTGTTTATTTTTACATTTTTTTATTTTATTTGGGATCGTCAAACTCACTTTGCCTAGGGCCTCCAATTACCTAAGGCCCTCATCATGTGGTAGATAGCAAGTATACTTGGATAAACTTGTAGTACATTTCTGTATCTTCAAACTGTTGTCAGGTTGCTAGTTTGTAGCTTTAGAGATTAAAAAAAACAAAACAGTTTTATTTCAGCCTCTGAGAAAGAAAGATTCCTCCATCACCAGTCAGAAGAACACAAACTAAAAATATAACCAAACTTTTGCTAAATTTGAATATCAGAATTTTTAGGACACCCCAGAGTTTACTCAACTCTAATAGGAACCTGACATTAGTTTGAGAAAGTAAAGGACTTCGGTGTTATGCTGACCACATGACCTGCTTGAACCATCGGTTGTATAAACAGATGAGCTTTCCATCATCTGCTCTATAGGTTGTGAGGTCTAAAAGGAATACTTTACTCTTTACTTTTTTCCTTAAATGTCTGCAATTATTGCAAAATGACTGTGACATTGTTAACTTTAACAATATTGTTTTTAAATTTGTTGACAGACTTCCATTCCAGCTTGGTGCAATGACATCACTGAAAGCTGTCATCCTGGATGGAAATCCTATGCGCTCCATTAGAAGAGATATTATCATGGTACATTTTCGTTTTATCTATATTCAGAATGATGTTTTCTAGCAGTTACAAAAAAGGGTGGCTTTGTTCACTCTTTCATTGAACTCTAAATGTAGTACATCTTTGACTTGCATCTGTTTCATTTTTCAATGCTAAATGAATATTGGAAATTATTTTACACTGTTATTCAGGCTGATATTTAATAAGATACTTCAATTTGAATTTCTTGTAATTCTCAAGCTTCTCTGGTTGCAGACTTATCAACTGTTAGGTCTTAATATGTCTTGCCTCCATTACAATTCTGTTTTTTCTTCTTGGGAAATATTTCAAGCACAAATCTGAACAAATCTTAGTGTGCTTTGGTTTCATTAGTCATTGGTCATTTTAAAATAAAATTGTATTAAAGAAAGATAAACTTGTTTCTTCTGTTAACTGCTCTTAGAATTAGTGCTGACAAGGCATGTGCCTTAATCTTTGTCTTCAATTATTTCCAGAGAGGAACAGCAGAATTAAAGAAGTATCTGCTGAGCCGCTTGAAGGATGAGGAAAATGAAAGTGAATCTTTGACTGACGCAGGGTCCAACTCAGCCTTGCCAACCGGCAACCAGGATCCACTGAGTCACCATGACCTCCATCAGATGAAATCTCTAGACTATAGGTATGCAATATTCCTGAGAAAAAAATATATATCTAGACATCAAAGTTATCAAGGCTTCAAACAAATAGCATAATCTTTGATTTTGTTGAGACTGAATTTCTCTCACAAAATATTTTTTTTTGATTAAATAAATGTATACATAAACATTTTGCCTTCCAGACATACTCGATGATGTAATATTTATATTTGAAGCCAGTAGTCAGAGTTAATAATATATGAACACACATAATGAGATCTAAAGGAAATTTAATCACCAAAAGAAAGGCACACATGGTGAAAAGAGAACTTAACTGACAAACAGTGTCTGCATTGCAAAAATATGTAGATCAAACTGTGTAGCCATGGGAAAAATTGCCCTCCTCTTTAGCCTTTGAATGTGAAAAAAAAATTTTATTGATATATTTATTGTGGCTTTACATTCATTACACCAACTTTCATTATTTAGATTTCAAGAAGTGCCATTTTTTTTTATCCATTATTTATATTAGAATTTATTTTTTTTTATTTCTTGACCTATAGGCCTATATTAGGATAAATATGCAATATGTAAATGCTTTCCCAAAGATTGGTTACTTTTAAAGTTATATGTATGTATGATTATAAAGGATAGGTTTAAATTCTCTAACAAATAACAATCAAATAAAACAAATAAAATGATTTTTTATGGGATTTTTACTATAATTATTTGTTACTCTCATAGAGTTTTAAGCTATTTTGATACTTTTAATGTTCACTTTGGACATTCTGCTTTGAAATACAACTCATCCATGTTCCTTTAGTGGGTCTCAAGGAAAAGTATACCACCAAAAATTGTTCAACAGACCCATTTTACATTTTTTGTTTAGCCTCTTGTGACCTCAATATTTTGCATTTCAGTAACAAGAAGCAAGCAACTCTGCCTGATGAGGTGATGAAGGCTGCTGCTGAAGCTGGTGTCAGGGCTGTTAACCTCAGTAAAAATCTCTTCTCAGATTTACCAAATAGGTTTGTAGCTGATTTTTCTGTTTAAATTTACCATCCATTAAAGGGAAACTCCGATGGTTTTGACAATTTATTATATAATATGTGTTTTTATTTACAGATCATGATTGTATTATTCTTTTTTTTTTAATTTGCAATAATAACTTAGTAATTGATGTTTTTGTGGTGTAATTTTTTCTGTGCATCCAAAACAATCAGATTTTCCCGGGTTTCTAAGTGACGTCACACAAACCTATTAAATTAATCTATTGACTATAACGGGAGACCATACAGTAAAGTTACATTCTCGTAAAAGAAATATATCTTCGTCTAGATCTTGTAAGCAAAGAAAAAAATGCGCGTTGAAAGTAGATTTACATGCATGATTAACCACGGCAGTGTGTATTTTCTCGCCTGACCACTCAACACACACAAACACTATCGCTTGGTTGTCTTGTCATGACCGACTACACGTAGTCTAGACTAGCCTTACACTGACCAGTTTGTTAGAATCAGTCAGACGCACTATCTATTTTCTTTTTAGGACAGGGAGGGGCTTAGATGAAAATGTTACTTTTTTTTCTTGAGTTGGCTATCCTAATGCTTTTAGATCTCTCTCTATATATATAACTGTACCATAGCTCTGGACTAGGCCATCACTAAGCCTAACAGCCTAACTGCTGCTGTAAGAATGAAGTGATACGACTGGTTAAATGTAGTTTCTTTTTCAGTATTGTTGAGGGATGTGACATTTGACTGAGCTAAAAACAAAATCTCAAAGAACACTTTTTTAAATACAAAATGGTAAAATGTTTACTATTACAACTTTTTACGCAGAATTTAAATATGTCAATAACTCAAATTTGAAAAACCATTGGAGTTTCCCTTTAAGTCACTGCCTGATTCTTGTGCTTCATATAGTAGGATAATAAATACTTCCCATTCTTCAGTCAAACTTTCCTGCAGTTGTAATTACAATTTGTTATACTCATGTTAATGAATGTTTTATAGAATCTCAGCCAATGACTTCAGAATGTTCAGCCTTTTTTTTATTGAGAAGCTTTCTTTAATTGTTGGAAACCAGATGTTGTATTATTGGTCATCTCTATATTGACTTCACATGATTCAATCATGCATGTAAAGTGTTCTTTTGGGATGCAGCAGTCTATGATGCAGGTTATGTTGATGTCATCTGTTTCTGTGGCTAACATTTAACAAGGGTGTTGTGTGGCCAGCACAACAAACAACTAATCACATTTACTGCACCCCCCCCCCTTCCACCCAAATATCAGGTGCCCATTAGAGCTGGTTGAACTCAGACATTTGACAATCCCCAGCATCACTGGGATTTGAACTCTTTTACTGTCTGGATGGGATGTTTTACCACTAGACCACCGGTGACAATATTCTAAGATATACTTGGTAATAAAAGTTAATAATAACCTTCATATTATACCGCACTCATGCTGGGTTAATCATTACAAATGTGTGCAAAGTAGATAGGTGACTTGTTGTGACTTGATTCACTTGTGAGTGTGAGTTGATATTGGTTTTGTTTCTTTGACCAGTCTTGACGCCATTGCCCACACCATGGTAGAACTCAACTTGGGGGTGAACAAGCTGACTCAACTGAATCCAAGAATAGGCAACTTCAGTAAGCTACAGATGTTGGATCTGAGGTCAGTATTGTTCACTGTGGTCATTTATTGTTTGTTGTGCATATTCTTTATTTTGTACTTACGAATGAGTTCATGAGTACTCTATTACCAACCAGATCTGTTTCTAGAGGTGAAGCTTGATAAAACTTTTAGCCTGACATTCCTGTTCCATTTCTGTCATTTCACTTATCTCCCTCTTTATAGCCTCCCTGTTGGCCTGTTATCTGATTATGTGGTGGTTTATTCTCTCATGGCTCATTGATTTTCAGGGCGGCTAAATCAGTGATGCCCGAGCAGCACACAGCCTTTAACATGGTCTATTTGGCCCTTCAAAAATTACCCACAGCTGTAGACACTCGGTTCCATCAGACTAAAATATTTTTTTTGCTATGATGTGGCCTATGAAAAGCCTGTCAGAAATGTGTGTGGTCTCCAAGATGAAAAAGGATGGGCCCCACTGGGCTGATCCATTTTATTCTTGTTAGGCCATAAAGTTCTTTGCATTTGTGATTTCATCTACATTAGCTGACAATTATTGTCTGTGTTTTGTTGAAATCATATCATAAATTATTTGGAACGTGAAAACCTTTGAAAAAGTCTTCTGTTGAGCCTGATGTTGTTTTTTTGCAATTTTATTTAGTCTCATTGTTTTATACTTTTTGTGTTTTCTGATATTTCTTATCTTATTTGCTCGTTCTTTTCATCACAATTTTAGTTCTTGTGCCCATTTATCTCGTTTATCTCAGTTTAATTCTTAAAGATAATACAACCATACAAGTATGGCTTAAAATGGAAGTTCCATTATTTTGTTAAAATTTGGGAATTAACTTTCTTGCTCAAGAGACTGGCTCTGGAATAACTGTTTAGAAGATACACCGCAGAGCAAACTGCCTGATCTGGACAATCTCAGATACATGACTGAATATTTAAATCTTCTGATTTGATAATCATTCCCCTTTCAGATCTTGGCATCTATAGGATCTGTTTCTTTGGGCCAGTATAACCAACTTCCTTTACTTTTCCCCAACTAATGTCAGGTACCCATTTAAATTGGGTGGACTCAAGGGCATACTAAAAACCCAGACCTTCAAATACCCATCACGATTTGAACCAGAGACCCATAGGTTCAGAATCCAGGCACTTTAACACTCGACCACCATGCCCCCTGTTTTGATATGATAATTAGATCAAAGAAATGTTTAACTTATTTATGTTAAATGTTCTAAATAATATGATGAAGAATTTCAAGGTCATAAACTTGGCTATCAATGATGTATGCTGTGCCCAATAGTTTGGTTTAAAATATTCTCATGAGTCCTTAAGAATACTGTGATGATAAATAAGAGTTTATTTTATACTTTCTTTTATCAATACTGATACTGATTATCAAAGTGTAGAAAGTCCAAATATGAAAACACTTGGAAAATATTTATCAGAAGGGAAGATCTCATTTTTGGTTTTAGCCTTTCCTTTATTTGTCACAATTTTCAGACATGTCAGTTCATCTCCACACTTATTTAGACTTCAAGAAATATAACTTAACATAATTAATTTATTATTTTTATTTTCTTTTTCACATAAATGTCATTCTTTCTTTTTTTTTCAGAAGTAACCAGTTATCTGACCTGCCATCAGAGTTGTCATCCTTGATAAGCTTGAGGGAGCTTATTATATCCAGCAATAGGTAATTGGACATTTACATTTATCATCTTAAGGGAATTTTTTTTGTATAAAGATAGAATAGTTAACAAGAAATTTAACGAGACATTTTAGCCCTGCGGATATTCTGTATGGAAAGTTGCTTGTTCAGTAAGGCTGGTAAATTCTTTTTTTTTTTTGGCTGGAAGATGTTTGTACATCCAGTAGATGAATTCAGCACAGCTATCTGATGTTTTCTACAGCTAGCAAGTGTTCCAATGGGGTGTGATAGCCAAGTGGTAGAGCATTAGGTTTCCGAGGGGGTGAAAACTGGGATTTGGAGCTTCAGTCCACCCAACTGAAATGGGTACATTTCATTATATTATTATTATAGCTTTTATATAGCGCTACTTTCATGCTTATAGCATGCTCAGAGCGCTTTTGGTCCAATCTCATTTGTGGACCAGTGGGGGGGGAGGGGGGTATCTAGGAGTTGGTTTTCCGTGCTGCCTTTAGGCGCTTAGTAAATATATATATGAGCAAAGTAAAGGCGGCTGGTCATTGTGCTGGCCACAACATCCTCGCTGTCTGCCATAGAAACAGATGAGCTTTACACTATCTGAAAGGGAACTTAATTATAGCAGATGTTCTGTGTAGTGTAAAGTGTTTGCCACTGTAAAGATGTGTCTGACCTCTGTATATTTTCAATTACACAGGAGTGTTTGAGTGTATTGTTCGGGTGTATGGGAGTGTGTTGGACAACCACAATACAAAATGCAAGTGGAAAAGACTTAAGACTATTCAACAATTCAACTTGATATTAATGCAGAATGGGCCACAGTTGAGTCACAGTTGCTAATAGATGTTGTTGCCTCAAAGTCCTAATGCCAACTGATTAATACAAACAAACTAAATCCCACTAAATCTTTTATTCTGTGTCCGTCCAATATAGTGTATTGCTAAGCTAAATAAGTACATTACAGTAGCTAACCAATACTTTTGTACAGCCAGCATTAGCTCAGTGGCCATAGGAATGTTTTTGTGTGACCAAAAGATGCTCTTTGTGGCTACTGGGTTAACTAGTGTGACTGAAGGATGCTGTATGTTGCTAGTCTGTGTAGATTTTATTTTCTTAGTAACAATTTTATTATTCCGACTAATTCTATTGAATAAAATCAAACTGAGGTAACTTAAATAAACTAATATATAAAATGACCAGTGTGTATGTGTTTCTGAATGTTCTGCTTGTGTGTATGTGTGTTTGTCTTCGGATTAGTGTGAATATATGTTGTAGTGTTCTCAGTGGTGTGTGACTGTGCAATGTGTTTTCATTTGTTATTATGATGTTATAAATTACTGTATTCAAAATCAATTTCCATCATGGAATGACAAAAAAACTTATCTTTTTTACCCCCAAATTGTAGGTTCAATAAACTGCCCTCTGTTGTGTTTGAATTGAAAAAACTAGAGATTTTGTTTGCAAATGACAACAGAATTGCACAATTGGACCACACTGGCTTTTTGAAGTTAGACAAATTGGGAACACTGGACCTGCAGAATAATGATCTGAGTCAAATACCCCCTGAGATTGGGAACTGTACTTGGTTGAAGTAAGTAACCTGAGATTAGGAACTGTACTTGGTTGAAGTAAGTAACCTGAGATTGGGAACTGTACTTGGTTGAAGTAAGTAACCTGAGATTGGGAACTGTACTTGGTTGAAGTAAGTAAACTCATTTCCTCCTGGTATTGGCAGCCTCATAATGGTTCTAATTGATGTGAACATTCACTTCATGTCCATAAAAGATAAGATTAGGATACTAGAATGGTTTCTAACACTAGGCTGTAGCATAAAGTAAGACAATTAACCTATACTAGCTTCACATTTGGGTAAAGATACCTTACAATGATCTCAAGCTGGGAACTGCAAAAATGTGCTTCAAAACTGACCAAATTTGTTTAGCCAGACATTTTCTTTCTTTTAGTTCATTGTAGGACAGTTTTATATTTTAGGAACATTGTTTTTACTTTATGTACATAATAGAAATTGATATTAGGTCTGTTTTACTGTATACAGGTTTTAAAATTTGGTATTTAGGGTGCTTGTGATTTTTTAAAATTATTATTCTTTGTTATTTACATACATTTTTAGTTGCTTTCATTTTAAAAATGTTTTATTTAAGACGCTTTTTTGTGTGTATATGTTAAAAATGTTTTGTGTTTTTTTATTCTTTGTTATTTACATTTTTAATTGCTTTAATTTTTTTTTTTTTCTTAGGTCTTTTGCACTAACAGGCAACCCCCTTCGAAACCCTCGGCCAGCCGTCTTGGCTAAAGGGACTCCTGCATTACTGGAGTATCTCAGGAGTAGAATCGTTGAATGATGTGCAATTGTTGATGCTGTCTAGTCCTTCATTGTATGCACTTGCCATTGCTAGAGACTTCTTTAATTCTTGGCACTTGCTTAAGGTTGTGATAAACCATTGCTCACTGTTATGTTAAAAATCTATTATAATTTGATTACATCATTACATCAGTGTTTTGACCCTCTTTACGATTCTAGTGATATTAACTGTGATCATAATTATTCAATGATTAGATATTTTGCATCTAAGTGAACAGGGTTTTAAAAACATAGGACAGAACAAGAAATATCCATTCCTTCAAGTCAATATATATATATACATCTTTTTTATTCTTGAAATGCTATTCACGTTTTTTTTAGATCAGTGTTTAGGCTTTGGGTGTTAAATGTCGGTCGTATAGCTTTATTTGAGATCATCTTCTTTTCAATTTTTGTTTAGGGTTAGAGTTATTCTTTTCACTTTTGAATAAGTTTAGAGTTCAGATTATTATGCTTTTTTTTTTAATAGTCCTAGCTGCATAACCAATTTATTTTCAAAATAAGGTTAGGAAATGCATGTGTATGCATATAAGAATAGTAATGACAATGTGTTGTCTTACATTCAGATTGTCCTATTCAAACAGAATGTGTCTTGAGAGGAATAATTGTAAGTCTTGAAATAATAATTATTTAAAAAATTAAAGAGTACCTATATACAAAAGTAAGCTAATGAACAGGAGTCCAAGTGCACAGGCTATATTAAATAATCACAAATATAATAAAGGCACTTGCCCATATATTTTTTGAACAGGTTTTCTTGTTTAAAAACATTGATTTTACATCAGACTGCTGTCTCAGTGAGTTCTAGCCAATATTTTTCTTTTAGAAATATTATTTGTATGAGTTATGTGTGAGAAACAGATTATCAGAAGTGTGCCTTTGAAGATGTGTCCAACTCAATGCTGGCTGCTGAACTGTTGAACATTTACAGTTTGGTTTTGTTGGGTTTATTTTCTACATACTTATACGTTTTTTTTTTTTATATCTTTATTAATTGAAAATCAAAATAAAATTGTGATGACTATATACATTGTTGATAATGGTGTTTGTCTTGTTAAGCATATTTATGCAAAATATATAGGGCTTATGTATACACAAAAATATATGTATGTATACAGGGACAGATTATGGCTGACATATATTGTAGGTCTGGGTACCTTAAATAGGTTTAGATTTTAGATATGATTTTTTAATAGAACGTTAAACTGGTTTATAGGTAGTGGAATAATAGATCTTTTATCTAAAATCATTATTATTCATAGAAAAACATTGAAATCCTGCAATGTATGTGTAGGCATAAATGCTAGGGAACAATGTTACAGCCTATACAGTGCCTCAAAACAAAAATCAAATTATTTATATAGTTTGCCCAAACTAAGTTTCAGGTCGAGTCATCTTTTGTAGAATAAGTTCTGCAGTGCCCTCTTCTTCGCTAGTATTCTTTGGTGGCCCTCAATCTTTGCAGAGTTCTCCAACTGTCTAAGAAGCCAGTGCTGCTCCTTGGTGCTTTCTACATCAATAGATGGCGCAAGAGCTAGTAAATAAAATCAATCAATAAAATTAGATAAATAAACTGAGAAAAGCAATAATTGAAGGGAAAAAAACATACAAAGAAAAAATTGAGAATTTCTTTGCCAAGAACAACTCAAAACAATGCTGGGAGGGATTAAAGAAAATAACAGGCTGCCCCTCAAAACGAGAACAAATTTTAGTGGCTGATGATGAGAAATTCGCCAACGAACTAAATTATTTTTATTCTCGTTTTGACAAAGAAGATTTTGTTGATCTACACAAAGAACTTTTCAACACTCTGTCCAAAGGAAAACAAGAGCCCTACGTCAATTTTGTAACTGACGATGAAGTGACCTTGTTATTTAAAAGAGTAGACGTAACAAAAGCTTCTGGACCAGACAAAATTAGTGGCAAGCTGATCAAGCTATGTGCGGAGCAAATTTCTTCTATCTTCTGTCATATCTTTAACCAGTCATTGCAAACGTGCGTAATTCCAAACATCTGGAAAACTTCAGAAATCATACCAGTGCCTAAGAAACCAAAAATAGATTGCTTAAATGATTTCCACCCAGTAGCACTAACACCTATTGTTATGAAATGTTTTGAAAAATATATGCTTAAACAACTTAAAGCAAAAGTCAGTAACAGCCTAGACCCTCACCAATTTGCATACAAAGCAGCTAGAGGAACTGAGGATGCCATTCTATTGCTTTTGGACCATCTTTATAAGCATCTCGATATACCCAAAACATATGCACGAGTCCTCTTCGTAGATTTCTCCTCGGCTTTCAATACCATACAGCCACATCTAATGATAAACAAACTGAGTAACTTAAATGTAAGCCCTTACTTACAAGCATGGGTTCTAAACTTTTTAACCCAACGGCCCCAGTATGTTAAAGTCAACAACACCAAATCGTCAACTCGAGTACTATGTACGGGTGCTCCACAAGGTTGTGTACTTTCTCCTGTGCTATACACTCTTTACACTAATGACATTAGAAGCATCTATGACTCAGTTAAACTCATTAAATTCGCTGATGATACTGCCATAGTCGGTCTTATTTCAGGAGACGAAACTCAGTATCGAAGCTCGATAGAAGAGTTTACAAACTGGTGCACCGACAACTTTCTAGAACTGAATGTAACAAAAACTAAAGAACTTATAATAGATTTTAGAAAGAAAAAACAAACTATACGTGAACTGCAAATAAACACTACATCTATAGAACAAGTAAAGGCATATAAATATCTAGGCGTTATCATCAACAACAAGCTTTCATGGGAAGACCACCTTGGAACTCTGACAAAGAAAACAGCCCAGCGACTCTTTTTTCTATACAAACTCAACAGTTTTAAATTAAACAAGAAGATCCTTGAGACATTTTACGGCGCAACTGTACAAAATCTGCTAACATACGGAATAAGTTGTTGGCAAGGCAACGCCTCATCTAAACTGTTGCAACGCCTAGAAAACATCATTAAAAAAGCATCAAAAATTACACTCACAACATTACCACATTTAAAGGAACTTTTTGAACAAACGTGCCTAAGAAAAATCGAAAAAATCTTGGAAGACAACGGCCACCCGCTCCATCAGAACTACGCCAGGTCGTCGCGAAGTGGGCGACTGCTGTCAATCAAAACAAGAACGGAGCGGTACAAAAACTCGTTCGTACCTCACTCGGTCAGACTCTATTACCGCCACTCATTGATCAGGGAACATGAAATGCACCAAGATACCTGTGTGTAGTCGCTGAATGAACTCTTCATGTTGTCTGTTGTATTTATGTGTATGTTTCTGTTGTGTTGTCTTTATATGAGAAACGAGTCCTTGTAATCACAACAAATTTCCGTAAGGATCAATAAAGCAGTCTTAGTCTTAGTCTTAGTCTTAGATAAAAGGAGAAAAAAAAAAGAATATTTAATAAGTCAGGGCGCCTTGTCGTAAGTTTAGTTGTAAGCTACAAGTGCTTTTTTTTTGGGGGGGGGGGTCATAAACATTTCTTCAATATATTTTTTTATTTGAGACATTAAGAACATTAGAATTAGATCTAACTAGGAAGCGATAAGGTTTGATTAAGATGGTGGAAGCTAAAGGTAACACGAAAAAATAAACAGCTTCTACAAGAATAACGCATCAGTTCTACTTGCACATTTCACCAAATGAATCATTTAACCATTTGTAGCCATTCTTTATTATTTTGTCTCTTGCCCTGCGTAACACTGCTCGGTGGCTACGTGTCGTCTTTTATTGATTAAATGTCAGTACGTGATGAAACACAAGGAAACTTTAGAAATAGTTTTTTACATCATGCAGACTGTATAGGGCTACCATTACTTAGCATAATAGATCTACGTAATTTAAAAAAAATTCATTCTTTTTTTTTTTCGAGAGGATCTCTTTTTAATGGTTATATGGGTTGGCATAAATACTCGTCACATGTTAAATGTTTCGACTAAAGATCTAATCACTTGCAGAAAATATCGTTTGGCTGAGTTTGGCTTACGCCTTAATTAAACTTTAGAAATGGAGAGCGTTTTTTTTTTCGACTTCCACTTTGAACTGACCGAGAGCGCTAGTGTGCTACTTGATTGGGATAATATTGGACCAGTCAGAAATAGATTAACGGGGACCTAGAAGTGCTAATTAAAGCTCACCCTGACCGCTAATCCTGACGTCTGGATATATCTGAATGGACTGGTTGGTCAATGATTGGCTAGCGAGGTGACTACCGGGACAAGTCTCGTTGCCAGACGATTCGATTGTTTCCCCTTGGTTGTACGGTTACTGATCTTGGACGACAAGGCAGAACATTATTTTATTATATAGTTATACAGTAGTTGGCAAAGTGTTCTGTGTGTGCGATATAATATTAAAGCAAGAACAAGAAATATAGGAACACAAAAGACACTGCGCATTTCTTTTTTAAACTTGAGATCAGTGGCATAGCTAGGAATTCGCCATCATTTGGGGGCCCTGGGGGTTTGACCTCCTTGAGGGCCCCTGCATTTTTCGTAGTATTTAATATTTCATGTAAAAAAAAAAATTCGAACACTCTCAAATAGGGACCCGGGGGCGGGGGATTTTCAAATTCTCCCCCCACTCTAGATACGCCACTGCTTGAGATAGGATGTTGATACTCGGTCATTGGGTTGTAGCTCCAGACAGTTAGTCGAACTAAACCTTTGTAAACGTATTACATTCTTAATGTAGAACGCGAATAAAAGCTGAACAAAATCTTTTTTAAACAAAATTGAATATAACTTTAAATACCAGTATATTTAAACACAGCTTTCAACTTCAATGTTCTGTGACATTTTGTGCCTCGAGAGTATACATTTTTATATTACAACTTCCTGTGTAACTAAAGAGGCCAATCCTTGATAAACACAGCTCCGGTCACAGGTTGAGCATCTGTAATTACCCGGCGCTGTTGTACTTTCACCCTTTTTTTCTACTACTGTGGTGTATGGCATCTGCAAACCGGGACCCTTCCTTTTCAGCGTATGCAACCAAATTATTTATAAAGTATTACTTATGATTACATCAGAAACACGCACACACACCCACACAAACACATTATAACGAGGGGTGCCTAAAATGCATATTTCTATTACCTACCAGAGTACTTCAATTTCTTTTTACAAATGAATGTAAAAAGGAGACCATATTATACTCATGCAGTAGTATTACATTGTTATTGTTGTTGTTGAGTTACCATTAAAGAAAATTAGGTATACTTTCACAAATTTAAATTGATTCCTTATGATGACAAAAGAAAAGGGTCAAAAACTGAAATACTAAAGCATAATAAGATTCCAAACTATTCCGTTTCATTTTTAATCCCCCCCCTTTTTTTTTTATTTCAGTTTTATAACTTCACCGAAGTTGATCCCAGGACTTAAGTGAACAATCCTCAGCTTTCTATCCCCACAACCAGCAAGTCTCTCACCAGTCAGTGACATCGCCTGCAGTTTAAGTATTTTCATGAGCGAGGCCGGTGAATGGCCACAATGAATAGTTCAGTGTTCGATCAAGATTAAAGTATTGATCTTACAATAACACAGTTTTGTTGAAACAGTAGGCCGACAAAAGATCCAAATGAACAATAGCGCCACTCTGGTAGAGAGACAATGGTTTTCCGTCCGCTTGTTCGATATGTGTATATAGGTTGGTGACATCAGAAAGATGCTGTTTAATAAATAAATTAACTAGATCTTTGACTGTCAAACTAATGGATGAGAGAGAACGATATGAGATTTTAGCTTCCAAAGACTGAATTAACTCTTTCTCTCCGTAATTATTTACCACATTCTGGGGGAATCAACGTTGGTATCGTCAGTTAGGAGAGAAAGAGTTAAAGGTTGAATTGGAAAGTAAAACTTTATCCATGATAAGAGTAAACCAAAATATACATTTATGATTCAAGTGGTTGTCATCACACTTTTGTACTTCTTAGAGAAATGGGCGCAATACAGAAGGCGTCTAGTGCTCCTGAATCAGCCAGGAAAACCATCGATTTAGCAGAGTTTAAGTCATTGATTAACATGCATGACTAGATTGACACATGCAATGCGTAGGACGCAATTATCTTCTTTGTTGAACGAACCTCTGTGATATATAAGATAAGAAGATAAGATGGGCACATGCTGGCAATACCTCACCAATAACCATGTTCTGCTTGACCATGTTCTGGACAGCTATGCTGGGTCGGACACCTGTCCTGCATGGTAGATGACAGCATAATTAAGGCGACCTTTTTTGGCGAGATGAATGGAGGGCAGCTATAAAGATCAAATTTTGCTCTGGCATAGAGGACAGCAGCTAGTAGCAGACGACCTCTGAAAGAGCGCTGAAGAGCTCTTTCAAAAGTCGTGGGGGAGACATATTTGAGATCCAAATAAGGGCCATTGCCGAAGACAGATGGCAGACGACGAAAAGACAACTTAAATAGACCCTCGGCGGACAACGGCTTCGTCTCCATTAGATATGAAAAGATGTAGGTTGCGTGATCATGTGAAATACAGCACTCTGAATCTTCGGAGTCGAAGACTTTATAGTGTGGCCCCTGTAAAACAAGTCAACGAAATAATTTTAATAGCAGACGACAGTGTAATCTTAAAGCTTAAGGTAGTTCTGATGACAAGTTTAAGAATTAGGCGTTGCAACAAGAAAAAAAAACTTACAAAAAAATAACAAAGCTTATATTAAGCGTACTTGTATTAATTGGTTTGGATCAGACATGTCATTAAATTTGCAATAGATCTAGACTAACAATATAAAAGATTTATAAAGATTTAACAAAAAAAAAGGGGAAACGACCTGAATTCGAACTCATGGCTCAAGCCCTCTCAAGCCAACACAGTAACCACTCTGCTAGTGGAGAGCTTCTCAATATGGAAGATTGTATAGTTATGCATTGTTTCTATGGTCTCGTCATCCATTTTCCAGGTTTGTGTTCACGAAGACTCAGACGACGACTTAGAAAGGGGAATAATTCAGCTTATATCGCCACTAAAGTCAATTACAATTTCTTTCCCTTGTTCGAGATACCAAAAACAAAATAATTTATTACTTATAGTTAACTAACTAATTGGTTAATTTTTTTTATTGATTCTTGTGTTGTCATGTAAAAGAAATAATTGTGCGAAATTTCAGCTTGATCCGAGATTAGGTGTGGGAGAAATAACGTGTACAAACTTTTTACCAGACAGAGTGAGTTGATATAAATTTTGCAAATAAATAATAAAAAATACATATTGATTTCTTAGCTTTATTCTCTCCCCCTTTAAACTTTGATAGAAATAGTTTGTTAATTGTGCTGACACTACAAGTTATCAATGTCTGTATTTATCGTCCTCTCAGAATGTCAAGTACTCATTGGGGTTTGATAAGTACAACAGCGCACTCACGCGTTCAGTGAGATAGATCAGTATCTACATCTGAGACACGGTCTGAGAGTCAGCACTGTAGCGTCATAGCAGAGTTTCATCCAAGTGTGAGCATTGATCACAGCACATCGTGAAATATGCTGGGTTAGGAGAAGTAGAGTTTCACTTTATTATTCCCTCTCATCTACTCTATAGCTGGCTCACTCGGTGATTTAGTCAAACACATAATTATTCATTCACTTACTCAGACTCTCTCTCTCTCTATCTGTTTCTCTCTCAGTCTCTCTTTGTTTCTCTCCCTCTCTCTCTGTTTTCCTCTCTCTGTTTCTCTCTCTTTCCCTCTCTCTCACTCTCTCTCTCTCTTTGCTCTCTCTGCTTCTCTTGTGTTTCTCTCTCTCTTTGTTTCTCTCCCTCTTTGTTTTTCTCTCTGTTACTCTCTCTCTTTGCTCTCTCTCTCTCTCTGTTTCTCTTGTGTTTATCTCTGTTTCTTTCTTTCTGTTTCTCTCATTCTCTCTGTTTCTCTCTGCTTTTCTCTCTCTCTCTCTCTCTTTCTCTGTTTCTCTCTGGTTCTTTGTTTCTCTCTCTCTTTGCTCTCTCTGTTTCTCTTGTGTTTCTCTCTTTCTTTCTGTTTCTCTCTCTCTCTCTCTCTTTCTCTGTTTCTCTCTGGTTCTTTGTTTCTCTCTCTCTCTCTCTGCTTCTCTCTGTTTCTCTATCTTTTTTCTTTTGGCTGTTCCCTATTTTGTTTTTTTTTCGTACCTCTAAATTTCCCCCCCCCCTTTTCCAGTGATCCCCAAATTAGGGCCTGCGGGTCATATCCGACCTTCCACGCAGTTATATCAGATCCCTCGAAACAGCACATACTGAAACCACAGAGGCTTGACTTTTTTGGATTGATGTGGCCCCTGGCAAACATGTCGGTTATTTAAATGACCCCCTACCGAAACAGGCTGGACACCACTTCGCTTGCCCTACTATTACCCTCAAAATAACACTTCTAGATCAGACATTCCAACTGAATGGGCTGAGAGTGACACTAGTTGCAGCGTACAGCGCCACCTAAAGCTTAGGATAATGGGGCGGTCTAGTTAAGCTCCAATTATTGTCGCTGTTCTGGGTTTGGCGCTGGTCGAGAGAAATAGTTCCCCGGATGCATTACTCGTAGATCTCAACTCTAGAAACCTTTGACTAACCTTTCATTTTATAGAAGTAGCTCCAGTAGAACCTGCCAAAATGCAATGATCTCTCATTGAAAGTAAACCATCTACGTTATTGACTATCCAGTTAACTGCAGTTGAGAGAATTGTTGAAGTTGGCAAGATACTATTTGGCCACGTGCATAACAAAAGCCTAGATAAGCTTGTTTTTTTATATAAAATTATTGTTTAATTTTGCTTGGTTTTTATTTTTGTTATTCACTAAGAGTTGTTTATTTTCTTCAAGATAATGTAATGTAATGTTAGGAATATTTTCTGCTAATGGCCATTGAACTGTTCCTCTCCACTTCCGAAGACTGGGCGATCTGGTGGAGGGTGGAGGCAAAAGGGGGTGGGGGGAAGGAGAGGGGAATAGCGAATTTTCGTAGAGAAATTAAGCAATTTTTGTACAAAATTATTTACTTATCTTATATTATTATGTAATGCCTCAGGTTATAAAATGTTTATTCTCTGGCATGAATTTTGTCGCAATATTTGAAAGAAAGATTTTGTTGTAGAAAATTTAGAATTTATTAGAAACTTTTAACTATAAGAGAAACAAAATGAGTTTTCAGCCCAAATACTGTTTTCCCAGTCGCCTTTTGCCAACCTTTTCTAAATCTCAGATTGTTCTATTTTAAAGTAACTTTGGGTTTATATTGCCACAAACAACATCGGATTAATCGTCCATTCAAAGACCGCATCACAAACCGAGAGATTAGAGACAAGGTTACTGCGGCGATTGGACCCCATGATGACCTGCTCACTATCGTAAAAAAAAAAACGCAAGCTAAAAATCTATGGCCATATTACAAGATCTTCGGGGCTCGCAAAACCGTGCTTCAGGGAAAAGTACCAAGAAAATGAAGAAAAGACAGACAGAGAAAGCGATGGTAGGAGAACTTAAAAGAATGGACGGGCCTGCCATTGAAAGAGATTCTAACTAAGGCAAAAGAAAGAGGAATGGAGAAATCTTGCATGGTGACCCAACGGTCCAACAGACTAAGGGTTAGGTAAAGGTAATTGTCCAGGCGGCCTTTCTGAAATTAGACGAAAGAGTGTTACAACATTTTGATAATTACGGTCATTCAAAGTTAGAACTGAAATCGAGCCTGCTTTAACTGTTGAAGGAGTAATTAAAATGTACATGTTACCCTCCCCCTGCTATAGGTCTACTATTTGGTCTACTATTGAGCAGTCAAGGTTATTGAGAAACTGTATATAGTTCATGATCATTTAGTGGTTCTTTTTTGTTGTTTTTTTTTCACCATTTACACTATCACGGTCTGTGTTCACTAAAGTACAATGAAGTAACTATATTGCCAGCGACATATAAGACAGAAATTTAAACTGAAAGTAGGTAAATATTTAAATTAACCTCTTTTGACAATTATCTACATTTTGTTGAAAGTCCTGAAGAGATTACATTGCCAACAACACATAAGACACTAATGAAGACATTGGGATTCTTTCGGAAGGATATGTCCTTATTTCCTATGGAAGCCCAAAGGTTCCAAGAAATATAAATATTTTTATTGGTGCTATGAATTCCTGAAACTGTTTTTATGTACCACAGAGTGGGCTAATCAACGCAAAAAAAAAACTTTTCTTGTACATCACTCAGTCATAAGTTCCAAGCCATCCTATACAGACTGAAAAGTCCAAAGGAACTTTATTACTATGACCGCTTTCCCAAATCACTAATAGAGAAACCTCCACAAGTTGACAGACCGGTACCGGTTTCCAGATGTTAACTTTTCGTCAACCCAAGATTGAGGCCACACAGCATTGTAGTGAGCACACAAGGTACTTTTTTTAAAAATAGAAAACCTAAGAATTTTAGCCCTATTCAATTTTAGCTTTAGGCCTCTATTCTTTGCCTCCTTTTTGGGCTTTATATGCCTCTTTTATGGGCCCTTTTGCCTCTTTTGTGGGCTTTTTTTTTTTTATTTTTATTTGTAAGTTCTCATAATTCACAAGTATTAAATCATAAACAATTGAAAAGTGATTAACCTAAAAATATAATATTAGTAATAGAAATATTATTGAATATCAAAGACATACTACCTAACTATTGAAACCATCAGAGACAGAAAAATGATACAAGGATCCTCTACCCCAGAACAATCAACACAATATCAAATATCTCTGACCCCCAACTCTCCATTTCTGGAATACTGCCTGAGTATTGTACAAGAATATGAAAATCAAACTAGATAATTCTCTACCCTACAATCAATACTTAGTGATTAGGATCAAACACTTTATTATTCTGGAGAGCTTAAAGCCACATAGCCCAAACAAGATTATGCTATTTTTTTTTTTTTTTTTTTTTAAAAAGGAAACCTCAGAATTTGCGCTATTCAGTTTTAGCTTTATCATCATAGGAATCCTTGGGCTTTATGCCTCTTTTCTTTGCCTCTTTTTTGGGCTTTATATGCCTCTTTTATGGGCCATCTTGCCTCTTTTGTGGGCTTTTTTTTTTTTTTTTTTTTTTTTTTTTTAATATGTTTTTATTTGTAAGTTACCATAATTCACAAGTATTAAATCATAAACAATTGAAAAGTGATTAACCTAAAAATATAATAACAGTAATAGAAATATTATTTAATATCAAAGACATACTACCTAACCAATGAACCCCCTAAAGACAGAAAAATGATACAAGTATACTCTACTCCAGAACAATCAACACAATATCAGATATCCCTGACCCCCAACACCCTATTTCTGAAAAACTACATGAGCATTATACAGGTATATGAAAATCAAACTAGATAATTCTCCACCCTAAAGTCCATTATTTTTCTAAATGTTAATTCCAAGTGATTAGGATCAAACACCTTATTATTATGTAGACATTTGAGCCAGGTAGCCCAAACAAGATTCCTGTATTCGGAAACAATAATCAAGTTAAAGTTATGTATCATTTTATTTTTTAGTTTTGGCAGCTTGTTTAAAATAATAGACAAGTTAACATTTACATAATTGCCACAGTTTGCTTCCAATAGGTCCATTACAGTACTTCTAACTTGAAGGAATAATGGACATTCCAAATACATGTGTTTTTCGTTATCAGCATTTTCAAGGTGGCATAATATACATTCACGGTCATTTGCCCGTCTTCTAACCATAGGGGTCATCCCAAAGATAAGTCTATAACTAATCTCTCTAGCTTTTGGTGGGATATGTTTACTGTGTAGGTTTATGAATGTGTCCTTGAATTCTGTCACCCCAAGAACTCTCCCCCACTTAATCCTATTCACTAGGCTTTCCTGTAACAGCTTTTTAAGTGTTGTGTATGATTCTTTGGTTTTGTTGTGTATTAAATGTTCATTACCAGGTAAAACTCTTGAAATAGATCTGTAAAATGGATGAGTGACTGTACCAAAATAGTGAGGAGTATCATTGTGTATTGGAAGAAGACTACTTAATCTTAAACCATAATAGTAAATTGTCAAGGGAAAGTTTGTTGGGTTTCTAACTACTTGACCTACACATTTTAGCCTTAGCGACTGTATTTTTGTTTTAACATCTTGCAAGTTTATCCCCCCATCCTCTTTGTTTTGAATGAGTGTAGTGTGCTTAATGCTCCTAATAGTGTTTTTAAATATAAAGCTTCTAATTAACTTGTTCAGCTTGTTTATGAATTTAGGAGGTGGCTCTGTAATGTTAGCTAAATAGACAATCTTTGGAATGACCAAACTATTTATCAATACAGCTCTACCAAATATTGTAGAACCTGTGTGCTGATAACGTTTAATTAAGTTTGAGGCTTTGACAAAAATATTCTCCCACTGGTCTTTACAATAGAACAAAGGATTACAGGTATAGACAATACCACAAATCTTGATTTTATCAACAATTCTGAAAGCGCAATTCTCTTTGAATTTCCATTTCCCTAGTCCCATTACAGAGGATTTATTTATATTTATTTTTGAACCACTAGCTTCTCCGAAAAGTGTAAATTTCTTTAGTATATTCTCAATATCTTGCTCTGAAGATGGAAAAAAGGTTGTATCATCCGCATAGGCTTTGACTTTGATGGTTGAGAAGGAACGACCCGGTATATTTATCCCAATAATGGATGGGTCAGATCTTACAGATTCCAAGAAGGGTTCCAAGCAAAGGATATACAAGAAGGGGGATAAGGGACAGCCCTGTCTGACAGACCTTTGTATGAGGATACTCCTACTGAGAGAATGATTAATTATCAATCTACTTGTTGCATTGGTATAGACAAGCTTTATATATCTGATTAACAGGGAACTTATTTTACATTTCTCAAGCTATATGTGTTACTAAGTTTAAACATTCTATCTCTTCTACTATAAAAGATTAATGTTTCAAAGTACATAAATAACATTTGATTGTTATATAATTGGTTTCATGTAGTTGTCATAAATATATATTGTTATAAAATTGCCATGCACAGCGCTATCCAAGATGGTGCAGAAGGTGCGCAGTATTAGAGACTAATGATGTCCTTGTGTAAATAAACATCTGTGTTCGTCGAGTCGTCTCCACTGAAGTTATTACAATATATTAGATAGGTTAATTTGTTAATGATTATTAAAAGAAACTACATTAACGTCATATTGTTAATAAAGTAATTTTCATCAATGGATACAATGACCTCATTCACCAAAAAAAAAAAAAGAACGGTCACGTGATAATATTGATAAAACAACGAAAAAAAACTTGCCACGTGATAACCATTGTTGATTAAAACTAGATTGTAATTTGTATAGAAGAGATAGAGAATCACGAGGCTAAATGTTGTTTGTTTTCGATTGGTGAATGTTGTTTTACAAACATGCTTTTGAATTATCTTATTGTAAATTGCGTCACTTTTTTGTTGCCTAAATATAGACATAATTCTTGTTTTTATAGAATTGCTATAGATCAAGAAGATAGTCCTGAATTGTTTAGTTAGAAGTTACTACTGGATCCAAAATAAGAAGCCCTTTTTTTGACGCCTGGAATAAAACGCTTCTTCTGCCTACAAAATCAATCTATCAAGCAGTTTTCTCAACCCTTCTTTAAGGATCTGAGACATGGATAGAATACAGAAAGCAACTTCTAGATTGCTTTCACCAAATGTGTCTTCGTTCCAACATGAACATAGAATCATTACGACGGCAATATCGCACTACAAGTAGAGATGTTGTTGTTTGTTTGTTTTTGCTGATGCAGGTATGGACATCGTAGAGGGGACTGCTGATTGTTGGACAGTTACGCATGAACAGGGCACATATGCCGTATGGGGGCGGGGGGCAATTATTTGGTGAGCTGAAAAGTATTAACCCTTAAAGTGCTGAGCTGTTTTACAATGAGTTCATACAAAATGGAATAACAGTTCTGATGTTTAGAGGCTAAACTACCACACGCGTTTTAAGGGTTAACGGAGATTCCAGCTTGCTTTACCTGACATAGAAGAGAGCACTTGACCAATGCCGCTGATACACATTTGAAACCAAAAAGGAAATCTATTGCCGAGGACAGACGTTTACCTCAAAAAGAGAAACCTAAACCACGATTGGAGTCGACGGTTATGTCCTGCGCTGGATATGTCAAAATATGTAGGTGACAGTCAGGGATCCAAGGCTATCTGAAATACTTCGCTCCTTCTTAAGCCTTAGACTAAAGATAGACCTCGTTAGTATTAGAATAGGTCATTGTTGGCCTCCTTCTGTCGTAATGACTATGTTTCATCTCGTAGAACACTTTTTCATGTGACAGTGGAGCCCTATTTAGGAGAGACACCCCTGTTCACACATATCGCAGGTAAAGGTGGCTTTTGTTTTGGTGGTAGAGGAGCTGGCCATTTTTTTGTATGGCACGCTTTTCTTCCAGAGTTGAGGCCCATGTTTTTTCGCTGTTCATAGCTTTCTTGGTCATCAACTCTCTCCACGTAGTGCAGTCTAGGGCTTTGTCTTCCCAATGGTCAGTATCAATGTTCACTTCCTTAAAACTGTGGGGGTCATTAGTTTTTGTGATGCTTAGAAAGAATTTAATTTTGGACATATGACCATTTGTTTTTTTTTTAGATATGACCAATATTTTAACATATGACCAATTACATTTTTTAAAAGAATGTGTTTAAATTAAAATAAGATATTGAACACAAAAGACAGATAAGAACGGAGGAATATGGTCGACAATGGGTTTTCAAGGGATAGTTAAAGGTGAACGTTGGAAATGAAATTGATGTTTCTCTTTTGAAATAAATAGGATACGCTTAGAAACAATCATATTAAACAAGTGTGTTTGTATTTTCTTTGAAAGAAGTCAGGGACTCAATTTTAAAAAATCCTGCGCAGGGCCTCCACTTACGTCAAACCGGCACGATTAGTAACCATGTTATAGAACGAGCGGTGTATGCCTGGTTTAAAAAGATGTAGATCTAGGTCAAATCTTGAAGCAACTATAACAACAATTAAAAAAAAACAAATATCCACAAATCAAGGACAGAAACTCTTCTACGTGTAACTTTTTCTACGATTTTCAAACATAATGTCAATTGTCTACCCCTGATACAAGTTCATTTTTCTCTTCTCTTCTTTAGCCTTAAGGTTTCAATTTCTTCATAACACGCCCACACGCTCCACCGTTCTCTCTCTCTCTCTCTCTCTCTCTCTCTGTCTCTCTCTGTCTCTGTCTCTCTCCTCAAAACCGAGTTGTTTTTTTCTTCCGCGTGTCCATCTGGGACATCCCTGACGTCATTATCACCGCCAGTAACTCGCGACATTAATAAAACAACGGGGGATAATTTCGTCATGGCACCCATCAGTTCTTTCCCCCTTTGGCAGTTATTCGGAGTGTGGCACAATATCTATAAATAGGAAAAGCTCTGTAAATAAAAGATTCTAGATCTTTCTTAGTCTTCCCCAGATCTTCTTCATAACTGTTTTCGTTTTTAGGGGAATTAGCGTCTTACAAGATAAGCACCTGATTATTATTTCTGAATAAGTTGCTGCTGTGTCCGTCAGAGAGGACATCGCTGAGATGGTTTCCCGCTAAGGTTTTTATTTTACCAGGAACAGAGAAAGCATAGTTTTAATGTCAGGGCTGTACTCACGACAGAGCAAGACTGTTGGCCGCCCCAGGGCCTCACTCGGTCGTTGGTTTGTAGCTCCAGACAGCTCGTACAATTAAATCGATGTAGGCGTAATAAAACTCTAAATGCTTGGAGAAAACTTGAATAGACCTCTTATAAAACAAAATTTAATATAACTTATTTTTTAAATTTGTACATACTGAACATCAATGTAGATATAGCCTATATAGAAAAACAGATTAAATGATAATATAACTCACAACAAATGCACCCTAGTCTTCTCTCTCCTTAACTTCACCCACCCCCCCCTAATTTATTCATTTGAATTACGGTAGTCCACCTAGTGTTTTCATAAACGCTTCAGCCTACACAACCAAAAACATCCGCCCTTTTTTCCTCATTATTAAATCAGAAACAGGCACACACACCCCATAACATGCATTTCAAAATTTACATTTTTAAACAAAATATGCAAATAATATTTAAGAAAATAGAAAGAAATGAGAATATTCTTTATTGAAAAATATGGCGTGATTTCTTGATATTATTAAGAGCATTTATATTGAATCTTGAAGAAGGTAGGTGCCTCCACAATAATCCTAGCACAGGACCTCCACTTACTAAAATCCTGCATTAAGGTTGTTTGACGAAATAAAAATGGAAGTTGGGCAGACGTTCGCTCCGATTAGTGAGTCACAGGGCAGGAAGTGACGTATAGAGCAAAGGGAAACAAAAGTAAAAGTACTGTACTGGCCTGTTTTTTTTTTTTTCAAAATGGGGGATAGGTGCCAATTGATGAATTGCTCGATTTCTAAACCGAGGTGGTCAAGATGTCAAATGTAGAATTTCGTAATTTTTTTGTGTGGGTACGGCTCTAAATTCACCTAACTCTAATAATGAAAGCTGTTGTGCTGATCTTCATTGAAGATTTTAGATACGTCCACACCAGCTGGAATAAAGTTGAGGTCGACGCTAGTGACAGGTTTCAAAAGAGACAACCTGCCGCCCAACGCACCTTACTGCGCAGGAGGAGCTGTCTAAGTAAATCAAAGAGTGTATGTAATGTTTATTGACAAATTTGACCAATTGCAATATAAGTACAGACAAGAAATAGCGTCCGCTAGATCTTAAACAACTTACACCGAATTGACATTGGTTTCCCTGGCCAATTCTGTGCCGCTTCAAGTCATTTTTTGTTCTTTTTAGATAGCGTTAGCTTGACTTTAGCTGTACTCAAAGTCACGTGCCACTTATTGATGGATCCTTCACGCTCGAGCTATTTACAAGAGTCCACAGTACTCACGGCGCAAGGGGCTGGGATGCGAGCGCAATTTTTGCCGCAGCCGTTGGGGGCTAATGTTGAAAGATTCCAGCGCCCTTGACGTCATGCGGAATTCTTTTTTTTTCTTCTCACCAACCGTCCCCCCCGCAAAAACGCTGTCGTGCTTGGCTGGAAATGGTATATGTGTGTGTGTGTGCCTGTGGTTGTGGGGGGAAGGGGGGAGAAAGGAAAGTAAACTAGAAAAGGTTTGCCGATGGATGGTGGGGTAGGGGGGGGGCGGCCTTCTATTCGAGGCAATCGTAGTGTAATAAGACTGATGATTGGTAGGGAATTACTCCCCCCTGCCCCCCCCCCCTCCATCTACGGGGCGCGCTTGAATTCCATTTCCCTCCCGTTCTTCCTCCGCTTCGTGAATTGCGGACGAGTGAGCGGCCCTGTGTGATGACTCGTCTGTGAATAGTGACACGGAGAAAAAGTTAACGGCATGCACACGCACACACAAACACACACAAACACACACATATATATAGCGAGTAATGTCGCCCCCCCCCCCTTTTTTTTATTGTATTCATCTGCCACCCCCTCCCATCCATCTTTTTCATTAAATTCTTTTCAACGAAATAAAAACTTAAAACGGAACAAAAAGACTAAAAAAAAAAAAATAACATAAAAAAAGCAGGGACATTTTTAAAGTATGTTTATGTTTGTGCGTGTGTGTCTGTGTGTGTGAGAGAGAGAGTGACAGTGAGTGACTGTGACAGTGTCCATGGGCTGGACGTTCTGGTTTTTGTTGAAGAATTCCGAGAGAGAGAGAGAGAGAGAGAGAGAGAGAGAGGGGGAGAGAGGGAGAGAGATGAAAGTGGAACCTCTACTTATTCCCAACCGGCTGGAACAGTTCCACACAAATGTATTGATCCTGTGTTGTAGTTTCCCTTTTCTCTATTCAGCTTGTCACCTGTATTTTGAATTCATTTGTTTGCCTTTTTTTTTTAAATTGTGCTTCGAGTCTCTCCCTTTGGCAGAGCGGCAGCTTCCTTGTCCAAGAATCGTAGTTCACATCTTGGTATTTGCTTGTATTGGTCTGGGAGTTCAAACCAGGCAGGAATTTTGTTTTTCAAAATTGGATGTTAATTTCAAACCTAAGGTGAGCTGGAGTTGTCTAATAGGAATATTTTTACTTAGTTTTGAATATTATTATTTGCGCATAGATCAATGATGCTCCTAAATAGTTTCTCAAAATCTTGTTCTGTTCTGTTCTGTTCTGTTCGGTCACGATGTTTTGGTATTTTCACTTCAAAGAAAATTGTATACAGTAATTGTTAAAAATCAGAAACAGCTGTGTAGAATGTGTAGATATGTGATCGCTACTTAGATTACTCTGCGGGTTCCATAACCGGATGATTGTAACTAGGAAATCGCTATATTGGACGATAAGGTTTATTGTCTATCTGGTAGTGATGTCTTTGTGTCAATCTTTGAGTATAACGTCACTTCCTTGGCGTCATCAGTTTTTGGGATGCTTATAAAGAACTTATGGGATAGAGATTATCTTTAATTAAAATATGCATTCTACGATAGAGCATTGTCCTGAAAACTAGGTCCGAATGTGAACCCTGAAGGTGTCGGAGTTTGTCGAAATATAGTTACCTTGAATGTTGTTGAACATAGGAAATGCACATAGTTTATAAAGAAATATATAATTAATGACATTTTAACGAAAATTAATGAATGCAGTAACAGTGTTATGTGATAGGCCTTCATCCGAAGATGTTTGAGTATTTTGTACGGGTGTATTAAATGCGTTTAAACTAGGCTACTTATGAACAAGACCTTTAAAAACATTAAAAACTTTTTATTCACAATATTTTGAGATAAAGGTATTTATTATTAGCAACCAATGAGTTAACATCATACAAACCTTTTAAAAAAAACAACAACACACTATTCTTACGCTAATGAGACAATGGAAAGGTATGTACAATAAATAATCAATACTTAATCATTAATTATTGACTCTTTCTCATCATTAATAAATCACACCCATTTAACCAATTTAGAAATTCTACAATTTATAGCCTTATGACCAAATTTGTAACACTTAAGACATCTGATGCCTTGTCTTGCCTTTATTCTGTCACTAGCTTTAGGATGACGATATGATGTCTTTCTTGTATAACCCTGATGATCCCTTGATTCCAACAAGTAACTTCTAACCACTTTTCTTATTTTATATGTTAGGACAAATTTATAGAAGCTCTCTTTCTTCCCTTCGGCCGTTAGAGCATGGGACGGGTTGTCTGATTTGGAAAACTAAAACCAGCACTGTTTTGCATTCTGGATCTCTTACTTCTTAAAACTTGTTTCCTGTTTGGAACTCTGGGAATAGAGTAAAACTTGTTCCTCTTCCTTTAACCCTATCAGCCCCATTACTCCTGCGATTATTTCTATTTCTGTAATCTAGGTTATTACACATTCTCCATATGACATACCAGCAGGGCCGGATTTAAGTATCTGGAGGCCCAGGGACAGGATTTTTGTGGAGGCCCCTACAATGTTTCGAAATTTGAATAAAGATTCACTTCTGAACGAAAAAAAAAAATATCTAAAAGCGTGCTATATCTTAGAAGAAATAAATAGAGTTTATGTAAATTTAATCTCGCTTTCCTTTTTTATCAATATTTAATATGCATATTTTACTTTTAAAAGTGTATACTTTTTTAGTTTGTGGAGGGTTAGGCCACTGGTAGACGCACTGCCACTGCTGTATTTACTTATTCCGAGCATGCTACAAGCGTAAGCTTCTCAATCGCGGTATTTTTCCAGCTGTAAAAATGCGAAAAAAATAATGAAAAAAAAAAAAAACACCTAAAATTTTCTGACCCGTCGAAATTCGAAAATATTTTTCTCTTTTGTGGAGGTCCCTTTCTTGTGAAGGCCCCGGGACTGTAGCTCCGCCTGCCGTCCTTAGATCCGGCACAGTTTACCAGGAAAAGAACCTGATTAAAGGAGAATGTTTTAAGTCAATAGTTTAGTTAGGAAATAAGAAGATGTCTTCTGGAAAAGCTGAGTGCAGAGCCGTCGTTGCGCGCTTCGTCACACGGAGTGAAGATGGAGTGATGTAATTAAGTTTCCCACTTAAAAAACTTAGTCTGCTAACCATTCAAAAGGAATTAGTGTCAGTGTCCACTTGTTAAAATTAGTGAATGAACATAAGCTCATGTCGGGCTAGCGCAGCATGTTCTATTTATAGAATTTTAAATTCCATTTATAGAAATTGCACACTCTGCAAACGCTAAGCGATTCAAACCATTTCTAAAAATAGTTTTTTGTTTTCCCATCCAATCTATTTTTAGCTGGCTGTTAAGGAGAGTTGCTACTGTGGTTGCGTTGTATGTCCGTCTGTCGCGTTCATAGACAAAAAGTGCTATTGAACACCCGGCTTTAGTGTATATATTATTATGCTCAAAACTGATACTACGATCTTCTTAGCTTATTTTTGTTTGATTAATAGTGGGGTAATCAAATGTATGATTAAACAGTAGTTAGTTTTTAAAAAAACATACAAGGGAGGCGATTCAAGATACTGCCCTACCTCGGCACAGTAAATACTGACTAAAAATAAATTAAAACAAAGACGTGCTCCTAGCGTTCCCAATACTCTATAGTCTAATCTCTGTTGTGGATCAAAGTAAAGGTTACGTATCTGGGAGGTACTCTATAGTCTAATCTCTTCTGTAGACCAGGGTAAAGGTTACGTATCTGGGAGGTACTCTATAGTCTAATCTCTTCTGTAGACCAGGGTAAAGGTTACGTATCTGGGAGGTACTCTATAGTCTAATCTCTGCCGTAAACCAGGGTAAAGGTTACGTATCTGGGAGGTTTCCATGCTCAAGTCAGGTTTCGAGCTCAATCTCCCTTTGCAGGTAGTTATGTGGTTTTTGTACTCAGCCAAACATTACAGTTTTATTCAACATACCACCTAGCTTGGCTACTGTCATTTTTTGTTTGTTTTTTAAACTCACGCAAAAATGTTCAGCATCATTGACTTTTGAAGTGGCTCTATCGACTCACTCATTTCACATGAAAGCGAGCATGTTAATTTAATAATAGTAATACAGTAATTTCTATATTAAGTATAGTAAAATCTTCGACATTTTTCCATTTTCTGATTAAAAGTACTACATCTCCGTAGAGCTCCGAACAGGTAGTGATCTTCTGAGTGGGATGACTGGAGACTGGGTTTATGGTTGCGCAACCGATGTCAGAGGTTTCGTAATATTCTAGAATCAGATTTTTCTGTACAGCGTTGCTCGCAGCTTTTGTCTGTTCTCTGAGTCTGAGCAAAGGAAGAGCCCATCGGGCAGACCAAAAAGAAAAGTTTCACTGATAACCGCCGTCCAAGAATGAATTGCAAGAGTTACGAAGATCACGGATGTGTGGTTGCAAGAGTTACGAAGATCACAGATGTGTGGTTGCAAGAGTTACGAAGATCACGGATGTGGGGTTGCAAGAGTTACGAAGATCACGAATGTGTGGTTGCAAGAGTTACGAAGATCACGGATGTGTTGTTGCAAGAGTTACGAATATCACGGATGTGGGGTTGCAAGAGTTACGAAGATCACGGATGTGGGGTTGCAAGAGTTACGAAGATCACAGATGTGTGGTTGCAAGAGTTACGAAGATCACGGATGTGGGGTTGCAAGAGTTACGAAGATCACAGATGTGTGGTTGCAAGAGTTACGAAGATCATGGATGTGTTGTTGCAAGAGTTACGAAGATCACGGATGTGGGGTTGCAAGAGTTACGAAGATCACAGATGTGTGGTTGCAAGAGTTACGAAGATCACAGATGTGTGGTTGCAAGAGTTACGAATATCACGGATGTGGGGTTGCAAGAGTTACGAATATCACGGATGTGGGGTTGCAAGAGTTACGAATATCACGGATGTGGGGTTGCAAGAGTTACGAAGAGCACGGATGTGTGGTTGCAAGAGTTACGAAGATCACGGATGTGTGGTTGCAAGAGTTACGAAGATCACGGATGTGTGGTTGCAAGAGTTACGAATATCACGGATATGTGGTTGCAAGAGTTACGAATATCACGGATGTGGGGTTGCAAGAGTTACGAATATCACGGATGTGGGGTTGCAAGAGTTACGAATATCACGGATGTGGGGTTGCAAGAGTTACGAATATCACGGATGTGGGGTTGCAAGAGTTACGAAGATCACGGATGTGGGGTTGCAAGAGTTACGAAGATCACGGATGTGTGGTTGCAAGAGTTACGAAGATCACGGATGTGGGGTTGCAAGAGTTACGAATATCACGGATGTGGGGTTGCAAGAGTTACGAATATCACAGATGTGGGGTTGCAAGAGTTACGAAGATCACGGATGTGTGGTTGCAAGAGTTACGAAGATCACGGATGTGGTGTTACAAGAGTTACGAAGATCACGGATGTGGGGTTGCAAGAGTTACGAAGATCACGGATGTGGGGTTGCAAGAGTTACGAATATCACGGATGTGTGGTTGCAAGAGTTACGAATATCACGGATGTGTGTTTGCAAGAGTTACGAAGATCACGGATGTGGGGTTGCAAGAGTTACGAATATCACGGATGTGGGGTTGCAAGAGTTACGAAGATCACGGATGTGTGGTTGCAAGAGTTACGAAGATCACGGATGTGGTGTTACAAGAGTTACGAAGATCACGGATGTGGGGTTGCAAGAGTTACGAATATCACGGATGTGGGGTTGCAAGAGTTACGAATATCACGGATGTGTGGTTGCAAGAGTTACGAAGATCACGGATGTGTGGTTGCAAGAGTTACGAATATCACGGATGTGTGGTTGCAAGAGTTACGAATATCACGGATGTGGGGTTGCAAGAGTTACGAATATCACGGATGTGGGGTTGCAAGAGTTACGAATATCACGGATGTGGGGTTGCAAGAGTTACGAAGATCACGGATGTGGGGTTGCAAGAGTTACGAAGATCACGGATGTGTGGTTGCAAGAGTTACGAAGATCACGGATGTGGTGTTACAAGAGTTACGAAGATCACGGATGTGGGGTTGCAAGAGTTACGAATATCACGGATGTGGGGTTGCAAGAGTTACGAATATCACGGATGTGTGGTTGCAAGAGTTACGAAGATCACGGATGTGTGGTTGCAAGAGTTACGAAGATCACGGATGTGGGGTTGCAAGAGTTACGAATATCACGGATGTGTGGTTGCAAGAGTTACGAAGATCACGGATGTGTGGTTGCAAGAGTTACGAAGATCACGGATGTGGTGTTACAAGAGTTACGAAGATCACGGATGTGGGGTTGCAAGAGTTACGAATATCACGGATGTGGGGTTGCAAGAGTTACGAATATCACGGATGTGTGGTTGCAAGAGTTACGAAGATCACGGATGTGTGGTTGCAAGAGTTACGAAGATCACGGATGTGTGGTTGCAAGAGTTACGAAGATCACGGATGTGGGGTTGCAAGAGTTACGAAGATCACAGATGTGTGGTTGCAAGAGTTACGAAGATCACGGATGTGGGGTTGCAAGAGTTACGAAGATCACGGATGTGGGGTTGCAAGAGTTACAAATATCACGGATGTGTGGTTGCAAGAGTTACGAAGATGCGACTTGTAGGATTATTTTTTTTTTCAAATGGTCAACAAAATAGCAGATCCAAAATATAAGAAGTTTCTCTGGTAGATGAATTACAAACATGGCTGCAGATTATATTGATACTTCCGGTAAATGACGTCGTTATGCAGACTCGATGTGTAGTTTTGGGATGAGCCTCAGGGGGAGACAACCAATCATCTTAACTTTTCCGCGCTTCTTGCCCAGGACACGTAAAAACCTAACAAGAAAAAAACATTAAAAACAATAGTTTAAAAAAAAATACAATACCTGGCGTATACATCTTATAGAGTCTAGAGCGATTTTTTTGCTCTTAAAAACTAATAAATGCTAGATTAAAAAATAAAATACCCATCCCCGAGAAAAAACCGTGGTTAAGTCAATGTATAAACCACCCCTTCCAACCTTAGATATCGTGCCGGAGGCCCAGACTAGGCCTCTATAATATAATTTATAATATTTTTAATGATTAATGTATTAAACTCTTTAACGAACAGAGCCAATATGCAGAAATACCAAAAGCCATCTGCTCAAGAAAATTATTATCTAGTCATGGAACTGATCTAGTCCTCTAGCCAAATCAAATCTTTCTATCTCTACTTTGAAAATTTATAACGGTCGATCTAGAGTTTTTTCAGTGTGGCCACGAGCTAATAATCCTTTTCCTAACGATATATATCTACAATCAAATAGCGTGAATGTTCCCGGTTTTGCCCACTACGAATGTGTGACTGGAATAGAGGCATTGTAAAGTTCTGTTAGCTGTTTGTGTTAGCTGTTTATGTAAGCTGTTTATATTAGCTGTTTATGTTAGCTGTTTATGTTAGCTGTCTATGTTAGCTGTTTATGTTAGTTGCTTATGTCAGCTGTTTATGTTAGCTGTTTATATCAGCTGTTTATGTTAGCTGTTTATGTTAGCTGTTTATGTTGGCTGTTTGTGTTAGCTGTTTGTGTTAGCTGTTTGTGTTAGCTGTTTATGTTGGCTGTTTATGTTAGCTGTTTAAGTTGGCTGTTTGTGTTAGTTGCTTATGTCAGCTGTTTATATTAGCTGTTTATGTTAGCTGTTTATGTTGGCTGTTTGTGTTAGCTGCTTATGTCAGCTGTTTATGTTAGCTGTTTATGTTAGCTGTTTATGTTAGCTGCTTATGTCAGCTGTTTATGTTAGCTGTTTGTTTGTGTTAGCTGTTTATGTTGGCTGTTTGTGTTAGCCGCTTATGTCAGCTGTTTATGTTAGCTGTTTATGTTAGCTGTTTATGTTGGCTGTTTGTGTTAGCCGCTTATGTCAGCTGTTTATGTTAGCTGTTTATGTTAGCTGTTTATGTTGGCTGTTTGTGTTAGCTGCTTATGTCAGCTGTTTATGTTAGCTGTTTTTGTTAGCTGTTTGCTTGTGTTAGCTGTTTATGTTAGCTGTTTATGTTAGCTGCTTATGTTAGCTGTTTGTGTTAGCTGTTTATGTTAGCTGTTTATGTTAGCTGTTTATTTTACTTTCGACTATTTCAGACAATTATTTTTAATCACGTGACCTCCAGTCTTTTATTCACAAATTGATTTCACGTAACAACTAGACTGACGTGATTTACAAGTATGTCTGAATGTGGTGAGATTCAGCCATAATTATTTCTGGAAAAAAAATGTTTAAAAAAAATAATCCATTAGTTCCTCAGAGTCTACAAGAAAACTTAATTAAGCCGCCTGGATGTTGTCGTGGTAATTAACAAAGGTCGAAGACATACTCAGCAGCAGGTTGACAACAAGTAGGTCTGATTAAATTTTAATGGCTCATCTACCATCGAGTTTACTAGAGTATATATGATGCTCACTCTTTAAGAGAGAGAGAGAGAGAGAAAGGCGTTATATCTATTTTATAACGGAAAAAAAAAGTGGATCGTGCGGGGTAAGGGGTGGATAAACGAATTAAACGTTGATTAGACAGTTTACTAGAGGCGCGATGGCTGAGTGGTAAAGCGCTTGTCTTACGAACCGGGGGTCCCGTATTTGAATCCTGGTGAATGCTAGGCGAATGCGATATTTAGGGTACCTGTGAGTTCACCCAGCTCTACTGGGTACCTAATATTAGTAAAGGCTGTTGGTCGTTGAGATGGTCATATGACACCCTCGTTAACATTGGGCTAAAAAAAAGATGATTTTTTTACATAAACATCATCAGCCCGATAGATCGTAAGGTCTGAAAGAGGAACTATACTTACAGGCAGTTTATTGGTGAATCTTTAAATTTACATATTTAAGCCTTAGATGATGTTTTGAATCTCAAAGAATGTTGGACGTAAAACCTGTTCTAACTGTTTTGAATATGTTTTCAACCAATGCCGCTTGGTAGGCGTTCTGAATGCGTCACGAAGGTCCAGAGTTCAAACCACCGCTTCCAATCTCAGCCTAAGCTTCCTTGATATAATTATCTTCATTTATGGAAACTGGTGGGAGGCGTGCTGGTCGAGTTGTAAAGCGCTTGGCTGCCGAACCGGAGGGTCCCGGGTTCGACCCTGATGAAGACTGGGCTTTTTAATTTCGGGATCCTTAGAGAGCCTCTGAGTCTACCCAGCTCTAATGGGTACTTGATATTAGTTGGGGAAAAGTAAAGGCGGTTGGTCGTTGTGTTGGCAACATGACACCCTTTATAACATCTGCCCAATAGACTGCATGGTCTGAAAGGGGAAGCTACTTTACTATGGAAACTGATAAAACATGGAATACACTGACATGCAATAAGTAAGCGGGATATTGTCTTCCAGGCCAGACTATTATGTTGAACTTTTTATGTAAGGTCAGGCTATAAATAGAATATTCTATCGCTTTCATTGGTCAATCGACGTCGTTGGCGTCACGTGGTTACATTGGCATTTTTAGACAACAACAGCAGCTCTATTGTTTAGGTGTGTTATGTCTTATGTTCTGTCTATGTTATGACTTTTTTATGTCTATGCTGTGTATGTGTATATCTTTGTTAAGTCCATGTCTAATACCGAAGTAAAAATAATTTTTATAAGTCAGACGGAACTTTGGGACAACAATTATAAGCCCAGACAATGTATTCAGTGGACAAAAGCTAGTTTTAAACAGTTAGAGAGACAGACAGATGGATAGACAGACACAGTGGCGTAGCAAAATATCTGTGGGCCCGGGTTCAAGAATATCTTCGTGGGCCCGGGTTCAACTCCCCCAAATAAGACAAATGTTGTGTATGACAGAACAATTGAGTCATCTGAATGTATGGGTATATTAACCAAAAGACATTCCAATACTTTCTGCTTTACGTAGATCTTGCTGCTCATTCACCACACAACGCTGACTGCGCTGACAATTTTGTACTTGACAATTAGCTGAACAATGTTATCGAATGTTTCTTATTTACCTCTAAGTACTGTAGTTTCAGGAGGCACTGAGGCTGAGCGGTAAAGCACTTGGCTTCCGTACCGGGGTCCCGGGTTCGAATCCTGGTGAAGACTGGTATTTTTAATTCGGGATCTTCGGGCGCCTCTAAGTCCACCTAGCTCTAATAGATACCTGACATTAGTTGGGGAAAAGAAAAGTCGGTTGGTCGTTGTGCTGACCACATGACACCCTCGTTAACCGTATACCTTTACATCATCTGCCCTATAGACCGCAAGGTCTGAAAGGGGAACTTTACTTTTTTACTTTTACTGTTGCTTCCAGACGTTCTTTTTTCTTTAGAGAAACAACAATTTATTTGTGTTTAGGACATCAAAATGAATTAATCTCATTTGCTGTTAGAACATCATTCCTTGATGACCATCTTTTGGGGCAAAAGTATTTGAGTGTCCTTTAAATTATGCTGTCACTGTTGGAATTCTAGACGTGCCCATCTTGAGATGCTGTGAACAAAAAAAAAAAATACCAAGTCATAGAAATCTGCAACGTCTTCAACACAGCTGACGGAATCGTTTAAGATCAAGTTTAAATCGTAGTTAGAACAGTGAACATAATGCGAGAGCGGCTTCTTTTGATAAAGCAATAACCGAAGACCATTGTAGGCTTTACTATCCGCATATATTATAAGCATTAGCATAGCTTTAGCCTGGCAGTTTATTTAAAGATAATTGGGGATTATTCATTACTTTGAGCATTTGTTCAGCCAATTCTGCATACGTCTGGTTCTCATAAATACGAAATCCTAGAAATAACCCCCTAATTGCTTTTTTTTTTCGGGTATTCCTTCCAAATACTAATTATTGGTCAGAGAAAGACTCTAAATGAACCTATACATTACTCTATCTTATAGATCTTTGTTATAAACCTGCTCCCCAATTTGGTTTCGCCATTCATTGTAACAGAACAAACATATTCAACTTCATCAATACATATGAAACATACTATGATGTTTCGTTTACTTGTTAAATATTAATATTTTTTTTATTTATTTAGATTTCATTTCCTTCTTTTTAAAACTATTTTCTAATGATTACATAACACAGAAGACAACAAAACAATGTGACAAAGACTTCCGAGGACGCTGTGGTCCAAATTGAGTTTTGTACACTATCGTAGAGCCTCTACTTCATTGGCTCGGATACACAAGTTTAGGCAGCCGCAACTGTTGAGACAATTTGTTACTCATCTAACACTGTAGAAAGTCACTTAAGATCGCAGACTCAATTTTTTTTAAAAGGAAACCTCAGCATTTGCGCTATTCAATTTTAGCCTTGTCATCATAGGAATCCTTGGGCCTTAGGCCTCTTTTCTTTGCCTCTTTTTTGGACTTTATATGCCTCTTTTTGGGCCCTCCTGCCTCTTTTGTGGGCTTTAAAAAAAAAAAATTATTATTATTATTTTTATTTATAAGTTCTCACATTTCGCAAATATTAAATTATAAAGAATAAAAAAAAATATTTGAAATATGATTACCCTATACTTAATTAGTAAATAAAATAGTGAATCTAACATCAATAGTAGGTAGAAAGTTCAAGATCAAAGAAAACTAACAAAACTTGATCTGTCTTGTGAAGATTAGTCTCCGGACTTCGTTGACCGTTGGTGAAGTTTGGATCAATGTGTTGAATATCTGATTTAATTAATATTTTAAATGTTCCACTTCAGAGGTTGTGGTCTATAGGGTAAAGGTCAAGTGTTTCTGTGGCTTACGGTTAACGAGGGTTTCAATACACATACGAATGTATAGGAACTCTCCTTACACTATTATCTACAAGGAAAACAAACCTCATAATATGCTGGTACCATTAGAGCGTTGCTATAAAACATTTTAAATACAGAAAAGAAAAGAAACAGATTGAGCTTTCAGAAAATTGAATAATCAGCAGCTGTGTCGAAATTTTAATCCGTGAACATCAGGATTTTCATCCGTAAGTTCTCACGTGAGCCCCAACTAGTCAAGAGTCATGGGCCCAAGTACAATGAACCCCCTTGCGCAATCGTTGCTACGCCACAGGCTGTGGGCCCCTAATGGTCGTGGGCCCGGGTTTACTGAACCCTCTCGCGCAATGGATGCTACGCCACTGGATAGACAGATTTATAGTTGAATGGATATAGATAGTTAGATAGATAGATAGATAGATAGATAGATAGATAGATAGATAGATAGATTCAGAGCCATTAAGTCTTCCATTCCAAACTCTCTAATCTAAATTGTGTAAAAAAGAATTTCCTTTACCATTAAGATGAACATAAAGATAAACATTTATCATCTGGAAATAAGAAGCCCAACTCCCACGTATTAAAATGATTTATTAAAAAAAAACTATTTCCAACCGATGACGCCAGAGACCTACAGACATAGTCGCAAAAATCGATATTTTACATTTAGTTTTCAAAAGGCATCATCCGTAGATTCTAGTTGCATAACCAAGTCAGAGTTCAATGTAAATATTTTTTTTTCTTTAACTGCTTTTAAGTCAGAAATAACTTCAGAAATGTTTAGTTATAGGGTGCACATGTCATCTGCTCTAAGATTCTAGGTCAGTTAGCTCTGACCATTGTCCTGTTCTGTTGACGCCCTCAAAATTTGCTATTGTTTTATTTCATAATGCAATTTCTAACGTTGATAGCGAATTTTCGGTAGTCGTAAAAATCTATCTACAATTATGGTAAAAAAAATAATCGTTCTATAATTATGTATTATTGCTATTGTTAAAAATATAGAATTCTAAAAAATATTTCATTAACACTTTCCTTGCATTTTAAACATGAGGCTAATTAGAATTAATGACATTTACAAAACAAAATTGAGGGTTTCTTAGAGTAGCCTGGTCATTCCGAATGTGCGCTGGACTTCCGTTCGGTCATCTCGATGGTCCAAGGTTCGTATTATACCAAACCCGAGGGCATTTCCTGTTCTCCTGCGGGAGGTTTGGACTAGGAAGTAGATTTTCTTCAACTCTGAAGGAACATCCGAAACATGTAAAACATTTTACAAACATTTTACAAACATTTTACAAACATTTTACAGATTTGAAATATCTCTCACTCTTTCTCTCTCTCTCTTTCTCTCTCTCTCCTTCTTTCTCTCTTTCTCTTCCTCTCTCTCTATCCCTCTCTCTATCTCTCCCTCTCCATCTCTCCCCCCCTCTCTCTCTCTCGCGTGTGGAAAGCGTCGAAAGTCAACCGTGAAATTGCTTCACATAACAATAACTAAAACTTTCTGAAGAGTTCAAACTTTTTTTTTAGCGCTGGTTTTCAAGTTTTGTTGCTGTCTTTAACAGAACCGGAAGTGAAAATGACCGTTACTAACGCTAATGGCTACACAAATTCAGGACAAATAAATGATATCGGAAACAAAAATGTTTGAAAATAAAGATGAAGAAACGAAATAAAACTGTTTAAAATGTGGACGAAGAAACGAAACAAAATTGTTTTTAAAAATTAAGAAAACGAAACGAAGCAAAACTATTTAAAATATGGACGAAGAAACGAAAAAAAAATGTTTTTAAGAATTAGGAAAAAGAAACGAAACAAAACTCTCTGTCCGTCTTTCTTTAAAATACGTCTGAAAGTCCAAAACAAAACGGATTAAAAATTAAGACCGAAGCAAATAAATAAAAATTATTTAGAATAATAACAGCCAAAATTAATTTAAAAATAAATTTGTCTTCTTTCAAATAATAATTACTGAAAAACTAAAAATCAAAAACATTTTTTTTAGCTTTAGTTTCTATTTTTCGGCTCTTCTCTTTCGTTGTTTTTGTTTTTCTAGCTCTCTTTTTGTTTTGGTCAAGTTTCCAGTTTGTTATATCCGTCTCACAGACCTATACTATGGCTTCTGTCAATGGATGCGCCCTGATGAATCACTGGTTTCGAATTTTTTTCAAGAGTTCGGGCCGAAACTGGAGTGGCTAAGCAAGCCGATTCTTGAGCGGTAAAATTGGCCACAGTTCGTGCATGTGAATGTACCTTTTTTAGGCTTTCAAACTCTTTTGTCTGGAGCGGCTTCATTCCCTTTTCTCTCCGCGATGTTTGTACTGGAACGGACAGTCTCTCCATGCTGTCCAATCTTATCTTATCTTATCTTATTTTATAAAATACAGACGTCACTTCAAAAAAGAAGATGATTACGTCCTACGCGTGTTCCTAGGCCAATCTAGTCATGCATGTTAACCAATCACTAGATCTTTGGCGATTTCCTTCGATACACTTTCATTGATGCCTGTAGACCTTAAATCTCGAATTCAGACATCTCTGTAAGCTAGAGCCGCTAGACCTATATATGTTTTATCATACACGTAGTTCTGTTTTTGTCTTGATTCCGTTTCGATTTCCCATTTAATTGATGACAATGAAACAAATGCTTTTAAACAAAGTTTTTTTTTTTTGTTTTGTTTTGTTGTAAAGATTATCTTAGACAATACAATGTATATCGTAAACCATATCCCGGTTACAAACAACACAATAGTAATGGAACAACATATTATAGTATTGTTATAACTTGAACATGCACTCCACCATCCAAGATAGTGCAGAAAGAAGGTGCACACTATCAGTGACTAGACAGGAAGGATGTTGTTCTACATGTATTTGTGATGTCCTGTAAATAATGTAATAACTGAAGGGAGGCAAACTCAACGAGACATAGATGTTTATTTACAGGACATCACAAATACAGGTAGAACAACATGTCTTGAGCACAGCATCTTTACATCAGCTCTCCACTTGGGCGGACATCGTTCCCTCTCTCCAATAATGTCAACATATTTCCTGTCTAGTCACTGATAGTGCGCACCTTCTTTCTGCACTATCTTGGATGGCGGTGTGCATGGCTAGGTTATAACAGTATATATTGTAATGGCGTAATAGTAAGACGCGTATTTGCTTTAATACAATTGGGTTTTTCCCTTTGACGCGACAGTACATTCAAAAGTTAAAACGGAAATAGGTTAGAAACGATTAACGGAGGTGACAATGAGACAGCTTGTAGTAAATAGACTCTGGAGATGACGTAGACTGTGTCCTTATTTTCTAGAATAAATTGTATTATTTAAAATGATGAAAATAATAGCGTGTACAATGAATGAGAATTGTGCCAGCTCACATCCCAATTACAAGATAAAGGACACCTATTGTAAGTTATCTCGACATGACCAGCGCATAATTTTTCGACTCCGAACCGGACACAACAGAATGAGACAACATATGTTCCGGTAGCTTAAAGTCGGGACAAGCGAAACCTGCCTTCGTGGAGCATCACGAGAGAATGCTGACCATGTCCTTCAAAGCTGCATACTATATCAAGAGGCCAGAACAAGACTCTGGTCCCAAAACCCTCCTATAGAAAAAAAAACTATACGGAGAACTGCCTGATCTGGACACCACTGCAAGGCTCATCTCAGATATAGGATTACTGATCTGAACTGCCTGATCTGGACACCACTGCAAGGCTCATCTCAGATATAGGATTACTGATCTGAACTGCCTGATCTGGACACCACTGCAAGGCTCATCTCAGATATAGGATTACTGATCTGAACTGCCTGATCTGGACACCACTGCAAGGCTCATCTCAGATATAGGATTACTGATCTGAACTGCCTGATCTGGACACCACTGCAAGGCTCATCTCAGATATAGGATTACTGATCTGAACTGCCTGATCTGGACACCACTGCAAGGCTCATCTCAGATATAGGATTACTGATCTGAACTGCCTGATCTGGACACCACTGCAAGGCTCATCTCAGATATAGGATTACTGATCTGAACTGCCTGATCTGGACACCACTGCAAGGCTCATCTCAGATATAGGATTACTGATCTGAACTGCCTGATCTGGACACCACTGCAAGGCTCATCTCAGATATAGGATTACTGATCTGAACTGCCTGATCTGGACACCACTGCAAGGCTCATCTCAGATATAGGATTACTGATCTGAACTGCCTGATCTGGACACCACTGCAAGGCTCATCTCAGATATAGGATTACTGATCTGAACCCTCCGACATGCAAAATGAGAACGACAAAGAAGAGAAGAAGATCTACGAACTCGCGAACATTATCTACATGAAATCTACATGAAATATACACTCACCTAGACTAACAACCAGGCAACAGAACATACCATCACTTCTTATCTTTGCGTCTTCACTGGCTACATAGATCTCCATTCTAGTCTGCTGGGGTATGTCACCCCTCCGTCTATTACATTGATTAGTTACAGATGTCCCGATGAAATGACGTTACCACTTTCATTATTATTTATTTCATTTATTTGTTTTGAGCTTAGAGTTTAGACGAGAGAGTTGAGCTTTTTTTTTTAAATTCGTCTTATTATTTTTATTATTTTTTTATGTATTCCATTTGGATCAATTTGTTTCCCTGTAGGAAGGGAGCTCATCTACACTCAGAGGGATCTTAGAATAATGTTGGAGTCTATTATCTGTAACACCATGGGTGTCCCTGGAGGGGTTACTCTGAGACAGGGGGAAAACGGGGATATGTGTGGATGTCTTCTGCTTGATAGTGTGTGGTTGTGGGTGTGTTAATAGGTTTTGTTGTTTCGACAATTGTTTATTTCGATGTCTAGTTTATTCCTGTGGATTCATGTGAATGATTGTGGATTCATGTGAATGATTGTGGATTCATGTGAATGATTGTGAATTCATGTGGATGCTTGTGGACTCATGTGGATGCTTGTGGACTCATGTGGGTGCTTGTGTATTCATGTGTATTCATGTGGATGCTTGTGGACTCATGTGGATGCTTGCGGATTCATGTGGGTGCTTGTGTATTCATGTGAATGCTTGTGTATTCATGTGGGTGCTTGTGTATTCATGTGGATTCATGTGGATGCTTGCGGACTCATGTGGGTGCTTGTGTATTCACGTGTATTCATGTCGATGCTTGTGGACTCATGTGGATGCTTGCGGATTCATGTGGGTGCTTGTGTATTCATGTGAATGCTTGTGTATTCATGTGGGTGCTTGTGTATTCATGTGGATGCTTGCGGATTCATGTGGATGCTTGTGTATTCATGTGGATGCTTGTGGATTTCATGTGGATGCTTGTGTATTCATGTGGATGCTTGTGGATTCATGTGGATGCTTGTGTATTCATGTGGATGCTTGCGGATTCATGTGGATGCTTGTGTATTCATGTGTATTCATGTGAATGCTTGTGGACTCATGTGGGTGATTGTGGACTCATGTGGGTGCTTGCGGATTCATGTGGATGCTTCTGTATTCATGTGTACTCATGTGAATGCTTGTGGACTCATGTGGGTGCTTTTAACTCATGTGGGTGCTTGTGTATTCATGTGAATGCTTGTGGACTCATGTGGATGCTTGTGTATTCATGTGGATGCTTGCGGATTCATGTGGGTGTTTGCGGATTCATGTGGGTGCTTGATCCGAGATTAGATGTCGGAGAAATAACGTGTACAAACCTTTAACCAGACAGACAGACAGACAGAGTGAATTGATATAAGCTTTGTAAAAACAACAACACCAGTAATTGCGTTCCTACTTTGTGTAAAACCAAAATGTGACCTTCTCTTCCACACAGTTTTGGCATTTCCATACAGAGTTACGTCATAGATGAAATAGGAGACAGGAAGGAAGGGGGGAAACAAGATGGACGTCAGAAAGGAAATAAAGTCATAGCACTAAATTCACTACAAAAATTTGTCTCATGGGTATTAGTTCTGGTACCGAAGATTTTAATGTTTTCACTTACAAAAATATTAAGAAAGAAAACGAAAGGTTAAAGGTTAGGGTTGAGGGGGGGGGGGACTAACAAATAGTCAAAAGTTAGAAAAAAATAGTAGGGCAAATACATGTTGGGGCAATCAAAAGGAAAAAAAAAGGAAGTTAGGGCAACAATGTTGGGGCAATCAACAACAACAACAACATAAAAAACACACTGTTATTCAATGGATACCAGCACATATAAAACTAGAAGGAAATGAGAAAGATGACACACTCGCTAAGTGCGGTAGAGCAAACACACACTTAAACATTCCAAAAGAAGAAATGAAGAAACTAATATCGAACAGAGTAAACGAGAAATGGACAAGCTCTCATCCGAATCACAAGATAGACGAAGCCTATTATAAGCTATCCCGACAAGATCAACGTCTAATCTTTCGACTCACCGGACACAACAGAATGAGGCAATATATGTTCCAGAAGCTCAAAATTGGAACCAGTGAAATCTGACCATGCTTTTCAGAACTGCTGTCTTTACCAAGAGACCCGAACAAGACACTGCCCCCCCCCCCCAAAACAGGAAGACAACTATATGGAGATCTCCCCCGATTTGGAAACCACTGCGCAGTTCATCTCAAATATTGGTCTAGTCATCTGAACGCTCAAACATAAAAACGAGAAAAAATGTCTGTAAAATGTTTTACATGTTTCAGATGTTCCTTCAGAGTTGAAGATAATTACTTCCTAGTCCAAACCTCCCGCAGGACGACGGGGGATGGGAGCGGGCAGGGTTTGAAACCTGGACCATCGATAAATCTGAACGACAGCCCAGCGCGTAAACCGCACGACCAGGCAGCCATCCTTGGAAGAAGAAGAAGAAGAAGCTAGGGAAAAAGAGTACAGCAAGAACATGTTATATATATTTATAGCTTTTATATAGCGCTACTTTCATGCTTATAGCATGCTCAGAGCGCTTTGGTCCAATCTCACTTGTGGACCAGTGAGAGGGGGTATCTAGGAGTTTGTTTTCCGTGCTGCCTTTAGGCGCTCAGTAAACACAACTCTGCCCGAGTCGGGTGTCGAACCTTCTAGGTAGCCAAGCCAAGTTCTAGCACACTTAGCCTCTCGACCACGCTTCCCACATGTTCCCACATATACAGTCACAGCCGAAGTCGCTACCAGTGAACCTTCACGTACATACTCCTTTCGCTCGCTTAGCCATAGGCTTTGAATCTAGTGAATTGCATTGTGGATCAATTTTTCTCTTAACCGGGAAGTGGAACATAAAAAAAAGAAATTGACTATAAATATATATCTAATTATTAGACGAGGGGGAAAAAAAAAAGGGGGGGGGATGGCAAATTAAGAGGAAAAAGAGATGGGGGGGGGGGAAAGGCAATTTGCAGTTCGCTAAGTGGCGCGCAGCTCAGATGGAAAATTGCGTTGCTGCTTATTATTTTGCATACAAACGCGTAGGCATACAAGGGTGTAGTGGGGCCGGACTGACTCAACGTCAAGATATGGGACTCAGATTAATGCGCTTAATTTGGCTGTGAGGCCTGTGCTGATAAATAGTGTTGTTTGTTCACTAGTTGCCTCTTTATAGTGAGACAAAGTGAAGGTGTGTAAAAAAAAAAAAAGCGAAATATAAAAAATGCTTAAGTTAAAGAAAGCTTATACGAGAGGAAAGAACTGCACAATTGCAGCCGTATGCCTATAAACTGTTAGATCTATTTCCATTTTTCTATATAAAACAAAATTAATTAATAACCACTAATTAATTGGTTAATGTTATATAATGATTCATGTTTTGTTAGGGAAAATTAATAATTCTGCAAAGTTTCAACTTAATCCGACAATGTGAATCGGGAGAAGTAAAGTGTACAACATTTGTACCAGACAAAGTGAGTTAACATAAGCAATAGCATGTTTTGTACTCATTTAAAACAATTTTTACAAAATAATTTTTACGTATTACACGCCTAACGTTTACCCACCTAAAACTAATCAATCAAACTTCCCACATTTGTAAGTAAACTGAAATAAGAATTCCAAAGTCAAATGTCAAGGCCGTCCTACTGTATGGGTCTAAAACATGGAGAAGAACCGAAGCAACAAAAATAAATTAAAGACACAAAACCTTCATTTGTTTGAGAAATACATTTATACAGTACAGTGACATTTTGGAAACACTTTTTCTTTATTAAACTCTAAAAGAAGAAGACCAGACCGTATAATTTTGGCAGTCGATCGTATCAACTAAGACTACTAATAAATGGCCATCCATATGTCTCAAGTAGCTAAGGGTTTTATCAAATCTAAATCTGGTCCTGGGTAACTGGGTATGAATGAGAATGAACATTACAACCCCTCTGCATTTTCTGTATGGCACTGGCAATACATTGCTTCTAACGTGTAAACGTGGCTATTTTGATATATATATAATATAGCCCTATGATATGTTATCATCTGGAGATCTACTGTAATTACGTTCATTTACGTTTTGTTATTGTGTCCATCTGTGAAATTAAATAAACAATTATCACTCAACGAGCAAAGCTTGTAGTGGGTGCCAACTTTCGATAGTGTTGCGTTTCCAAGGTAAACTAATACGCTCTATCCTTACCAATACATGGTTGGAATCCATTGAGCTGAGTGTCCATTAAAAAAAAAACCAGCAGATATTGAATAATTAAAATGTTTTCACCAGGATTTGAACTTGAGACAACTCGACGTTTAACTGCTAGGCTATCACATCTCACGTATTCTCAAGTTTAATTAGGACTATTTGAAAAATATGAAAAAAACCTTCTTAACAGGAAGTCATTTAAGTTACCCCCCCCCCAAAAAAAAAAAACAAAAAAAAAAAACATGGAAATAGATTTAAATAGAAACATCTTGATTAGAAGAACAACACAAGAATTTCTGGGGTACCACCTGACTTATGCAGCCATTCCTTTTGGGTAATGGTCATACCAGCTTGAATACATGTAAAACTTGTAACCTGTGCCATTTGGGCACGTTCTTTGTGAAGACTCGAATTAAGTGACCAATCCAAGCTAGAATTAAAGACATCTCACCACGCTCCAGCCCCACCCCAGCAAGGAAGATCATGTAGTGAAAGGCAGTAGCTAGAGAGACCATGACTAATATGGTCCAATATGCCAGACCATCCATCATCTTGCCATTCATATTTAATGGAGAAACAAACATGGAAAATTATGGCAGAAAAAAAACAGAGTTGCTGCCCTTTCTTGCTGATGGAACAAGACATGCAATGGTTCAGTTGGTTCTATCCAGAGAGACTTGGAAATTCGCTAGCTTGTTTCAAGTCAATAAGGGCGAAGAAAAACATGATCGTGGATAAATTATTCCTCGGGGACTCATGTCATCAAGATGTCTTTATTGGAATCTGAAACCGGGAATGATGTTCCAAAGGGACTGTAACTCAAGAATAAAACTGCTAATGCCTCTAAGCCTTTCCATTTTAAGTCTACCTGACCTAGATCTAAATACCGGATAACTCTTCCAGGCATCCCAGTAAAATTTGAGCGTATATATAGAGTACACTATACGGATCTATTGTTTGGGTTAGAAGAAAACCCAGCAGATGGTTGGGTATCACAACAAGTGGGCGAAATAGCTATATTTTTTTACTGTTCATTTCGAAAGAGGATCAGTCTCCAAAATAATTATATCGGATGTTTCATATGAGAAAAAAAGACAAAGGGTTCATCATAGAAACAGTGTACTGTACAACTATGAATATTTCAAGTCCTCCATAAAAAGTCATACGTCTGGAATCGTTGATTCCAGCATCAAAAGTTGGCAGCATAAGAAGTGTTGCCAATTTAGCAAACTTTAAAACCAAAACTTACGTTCTATTCAACGCAAAGATTTTGGTGTTTCTACTTATCTACTTTGGGTCACCGCCGCTGTAGTTCAAATTCTCAAATTTTGTTATAATAATAATTTAAGAAAAACTGAGATAGAAAAACAAAGAAAATATGGGAACCTAGGCTTGGAGATTAAGCGTCTATGGAAATTGTCCAAAATAACAATATACCCCATTGTTATATCAACCGAGGGGATAATAACAACTGACCTCACAGACACCTTCAAGACGCTTAACATTCCTAGGAACATCTTCGTTGCCTGTCAGAGGGCGGTACTGATGCAGACCTGCCACATCACCAGAAAATTCCTCAGTGGAAACTGTTAAAGGGACTACGATTAATTTTGTTTCTCTTTAGCGAAACTCGACCCTGGCAGCGCCAGAAAATGACTACTCGTTCATTTCTAACATAATAATAATAATCAACCGTAGGGATAATGACACATTCGAAGCCCTAAGATTTCCAAAGAGGATCCTTAATACCTCTCAAGGGGCAGTACTGCTGCAGACCTACCATATCATCAGAAAATTTCTAAGGGAGACTACTATGAATTCTGTTTCCCTTTAACGAGGCTCGACAGAGAATGAAACTTAATTCATTTCCAAAATAACAATAATGCAGTCAATATTAAATAATAACGCTAAAATGTATTATAAAAACCCGGTAATAACCTACAGGAACTCTCTTGTCAGTAAATGGCTTCCACCGCTTGGTCGGTTCCACAATATGTCAGAGACGACTCATTTAGGATAAATCATTTGGGAAAGTTTATATTTTTGAAGACATTCAATATGTGGTAATATTGAACTCGAACATGGTCACGTGTCCCTGTGTCTTAAGAAAACTTACGCACAAATTATTATATTCTGTTTCTGCAGATATTTCACCGTGTAGGAGTCATCGCCCCTAGCGTGTAAAAGAAAACCATGTATTGCTCTTGTTATGCAAACAATAAATTAGGTCTTAAGCATTTAATAAGAAAATAAACAAATCACCATGTGGATGTTCTCAGTTTCCGACCCGTGAAGAATGCAATATAACATTAGAGTATACACAGTAGCGGGCTTAACTATTTGATATACAATATAGGTGTATGTGTAATATAATTGGTTCAAGCAGTTATTGAAAAATGCGAATGTTCGACTCTGCATGCCAGTGTGTGTGCGCGCGCGAATGTGTGGTGAGTTTCCAGAATCGTATCATTGCGTGTTAATACATTATACATGCCGTTCGCCATTCTACTGGGACCACTGCATCACGCAGGCTTACATAAGAAAGAAAAATCCAAATTATTTTCGTTTCTGGGGAAACAAAGATTCTTTTTTTTTTTTTTTTGTAATCCTCTTTCCTGAACACAAAAAAATAAAGTCTTGTGAATGCTCTCCTGTTAAATAATAAAACTGACATGCACAACATGGCGATTGACTTCCAAGAAATTATCTGAATAGCTCCTGCCTTCTTCTGCATTGAGCTGGTCCTATTGTGTGACGTCAAGTGTCCCACAATACACGGTCCATCAAGGAAGTCTCTTTATCACACAGAATTTATAACTATTATGCGTTCTACTGCAGCTGGACAGATAGATAATAAAAGTACATACACAATATGTACGAACTAGAACAGACACAAAATAGAGCAGTGCGATTCATAACAATTGAATATTCACATTTGACTAGAGTAACACCTTTAGTAAAATCACTAAATTTAGAAAGCCTTCAGGACAGAAGACTCAAAAGTAAAGTAGCAATTATACATAAAACACTGAACCATAATCTTCAAATACAAAAACAAAATTTAATAAAATACTCTGAAAGACACAAAGATAGAGGCATATTCTTCATGCCATATGCTAGGACAAATTTGTACAAATACTCCTTCTTCCCTAGTGCTATTAGAGCATGGTTGCCTGAGCTAGCCAGGAAAACCAGTGACTTGGCTGAATTTAAGTCATTGGTTAATATGCATGACTGAATGCATGACGCGTAGGACGTAATCATCTTCTTTTTTGAAGTAACGTCTGTATTATATAAGATAAGATAAGAATATAACAAATTGCGGCCTGTATGTTTATTACAGATTTTCATCGATGGTAGAAAAAACTAAAAATAGCTAGCATTTTGGTGTATCCGGCGTATAGAGTTATGGCACGATATGGAATTAGTTATTTGTTTCAAAAATAGGGGAAATTTTGACTTAGGGACAATGACGCGACTAGTAAAACTTGGCCAGGTTTTGAGGGAGATTATAGTTCAATGATGACCACTATTGTCATCCAGGGGGCTGAGGGTTTTGCTGTGGGGTTTTGTGCCTCTGATGTGAGCCCGGAATGTTCGGCTGCACACTGGGCAGGTTATTCCAGCTGGAGCTAGTGTCTTTGGCCTTCAATAGCGAAACGTTAACTGACTACTTTTTATGGCTTTAGAGAGAGGCAGCTTTTAATGAACGAGAGAGCTTGACGACATTCGACGGTTCCTTTTGTTATTATTAAACTTATTCGACATTCGCTATCAGCGTTGACAAACTTATCTTGTTGGCCTCGCGTCTGTGTTATCTGAGTGCTTCTGATTGTTTTCTGATAAGTTTAATTTGTTATTTTTTTGTGTGTTGGAGTTGAACTTAAACATGTTTCTGATTGGCCCAAATGATCTTTTTATCTGTTGTTTGAATATTTCTGATTGGCTTGAATTATCAATGTTCTAGATTGGTCTGATCTATGAGTTTTCTTGAATGGTGCTAGTTATAATTATTTACTTTTTATAATTGGTTGGACATAATCTCATTGGTCAGTTTATACTGGCTCATGCATTATTCATAGAAATTTCAATTTTGTTCATGAATTTGATAACTTAAACCACATTAAACCACAATATCGACTCAGTATTGTTTTGGGAACCTTAAGTACAGTTCCACTTTCAGACCTTGTGATCTGAAGATATATAGGGCAGTTGATGTTAAGGTCGTCTGTTTCTGTAGCTCAAAGTTAACGAGAGTGTCTTAAGCACAGCACAATGACCAACCGCTTTTACCTTTGTCAGGTTGACTTTGAGGCGCCCTAAAGATCCCGAAATTAAAAAAAATCTGAAGTCTTCACCAGGATTCGAAACCTGGACTTTCGGAAGCGCAGTGCTGTACCACTCTGCCACCGCGCCTCGTGACGACCTATTAGCCTATGTGAACTATTTTGGTACCTTGCCAATTGGCATTCGTAGGTTGAATAGAGCTAATTGAAAAGTTGACAATAACACCATGGCGATTATTGATTGGTTTGTTCATAGAAAGACTATAAATATTTCTATTGGTTTAACAGAGATGCCGAGTGATGCCGAGCGCCTTGCGTCTATCTCCATGGTGCTGAAAGGAATGCGTCCAGCGGTGATGGAGCTACCCCCCCCCCTTAAGTTTTAATTTGACATTTGGAACTTTTGAAGAAATATGTATGGTTTGTTCAGAAAAAAAGATTATCACGAGACTCGATCTCAGACATCATACTGGCTGGCAGTTGATAGCAGCGGCTTGGGGTCAAACTTGGGAGCATTGTGACGACAGTACAAAACTCATAACACTTGACCAGGCAGCCAGCCAGCTAGAACTTTGAAATCATTATGCTAGAATTCGACATCATGATTTTATAACGTTGACATCGTGATGGTAAAACAGACAGACATCTTGATGTTTAACATAGGGCATCCATTTTATTTAAGCACTGTCATTTTGATGTTGAAGCTTAACACAAAATATAGACATCATGATGTTCAGGGTCTGACTAGATGTCAAAATCGGTTCAGGCATTTCTACACACTACGGCCCATAAATTGTATATCATTTGATGGGCCTCCTATTATAGAGGTATATCTGTTCTCAAAATCATTATGTTAAGTTTAATAATGTATCGATAACTTCATAAGAAATAAATGCCTTATGTTGCTTTTTCATCGCTAAGTGTGTAGGCCTTTAAAGGATGAATTCTAGTAGCACTGTCTACGGATGTAGGCTTCTACATTCGTTTTGAAAATGTGTTACATTACATTAGTATTACACAGTAGAGTCTGTAAAAGATGTGTTTAACATGACGCTCAGATGGCCCCATATATAAGAGAAGATGAGTAAACATTTAACAGTATAATACGTGTCATAGTGGCATTCATGACGCCCTTTAGGTGGCCTTTCCGGCCCATTAGGGTACCAGCCCACTGGGCATTTTCCCAAATGCCCATTTAGCCAGTCCGCCCCTGGTGATGTTAAAATACACACTTCACAATGTTGAAAAAATGTACATGTTGATGTAGACAGAAGCCAATGGTGATGTTAAATATGAACAGATTGTTGTTGGGGTACACTTGAGTACAAACACTTTGATGATAAACTAGCTCTATCTACTGTATTGCTTGTTTGCACTTCATAAGTTCATAGATAGTTATGTTTTATTCCGCATGAAGTTGTTCACATCATTGACCACAATACGAAGAAAATTTCGCTAAAAAAAGAAGCAGCACATTAGCATACATGACCTCAGTTGTGGTAGAGTGGGAAACTTGTGCTGCGCTCACTGCCTCCCGCAACACTATAAAAGAATGAGCCAAAGTCTAATTTATCAAACTATTGTTTTTGAATTGTTTCATACTAATTTAATACATAAACAGTTCAGAGGCATCTCTCATTTGTAAAAGTAATTTTTTTTTTTAGTACTAGCATTCACCCGTTGTGGTAGGTTGGAATCCGTTTGATCACTATCTGGATACTTTAAAGCTGTGGTGCGCTAACTTTTCCGGTCGGAGGGAGCATATAAATTCACGAGACTCGAGTCACAGGCCGGAAAACTAAATACAAATAAGTACCGAAACGAAATCATGTCCTACATTCCGGTTAATCGGAAGACCTGGGTGTTATTACCAAAACTGGTCCAAAACGATTGTGTCCAAACGATGTCCAATAAAATTGGGTTTATACTTTTTGGACCAAGTAGTGTAGTAAAGTCAAGTATCCCTTTAAGATCTTGCGATGTTAATGTCATCTGTTTCTATGGCCAACGGTTAACGAGCAGGGTGTCATGTGGCCAGAACAACGACCAACCGCCTTTACTTTCCCCAACTTAAGTCATGTATCAATTAGAGCTGGTTGAACTCAGGGACGCTCTAAGAATCCCATAATTCGAAATCCCAGTCTTAACCGAGATTCGAACCCAAGATCCCAGGCTCGGAGGCCAAGCGCTTAACCACTCAACCACCGCGCCCCCTAAGAAGTGTAGTAGCTACAGAAAATAGGTGTTCTATCACTTAATTAATCTAAAAGAAAAATAATTAGCACTAATAAAACATGTCATAATTCAAACATAATACAATATAAAGTTGAACCGCTCATCTAAATAATGTTGACAATGTTCATAAACAGTATAGAGGACCTAAAAAAAAATCTTAAAACATTTTAAAAATATTTTTTCTTTTTTAACTATCTTTAAACTGGCATGTGCAAGGGAGAGAAATACAAATGGGGCTCCCATGATGATTCAATTTTAAAATAATCGATAGGCTTCCGAATCTTAAGAAATCTTTATAAAAAGTGGAATAAAAAAAAATTAGATTGCAAAAGAAACAGACATTAGATTTAAATCGATTGAATCCATTTTTTTTTAAATAACAAAATGTCCCCGTGATTTAAATTTTTAAGACATTGACCTTTAAGATGTCATTTGATTACAGTTTAGGAGATAAAACGCAGAGGTCGTCGCTCCGGTGGCGAATATAGTAATATTCGAACATTGACATTGTTAAATTAAGACATTGACACACTCAGCTAACGTAATAACGTTTATTTAAGAGATTTTACGAGATATGCCATAGTGGGTTACGAACATGGACCTCATCGTATTAAAACGTTTCTTTACATAGTGATATTAGCAGTGGCGTAGCTGGGGGGGGGGGTCCTAATTCGAAAGTTCCCTCCGGCACCTACTTGAGGTGACCCCCAAGTGAGTTTTGAAGGCTATGGGTGAAAAACTGTGTTGCTTTTACCAGTTATATAATGAAATGCAGGCAAATCGTTTGTTCGTTAATGCACGAGCACTTTTTCATCAACAAACAATGTACCACAGTTACCGATTGTCATATATTTAGAAGAAGCTGGTTTCACATGATAATACTTTGTGCACAAACTTGCAACCTCCATCCGAATACTGCTAAATCAGGCCACAACTATTGCATCATTTGAGAGATCATTCTGAAAATTCAAGTTAATCCAAAAACTATCTTAGGAGCACAATGACGCAATAAAGACTTAGCAGCATGGCTTTGATGTCAGTGGATCAAATATACTAGACAGCATTGATATAGATCAGCGGTTCTCAACCTTTTAAGCTCGGTGACCCCTTTTTACAATCCCCCACTCTGCCGCGACCCCCCACCCCCACACATACAGCAATAGAAGAGTAGACAATAACAATCCACATTTTCGATGGTCTTAGGCGACCCCTGGCAAATCGTCAATCGACCCCCAATGGGGGTCGCGACCCACAGGTTGAGAACCCCTGATATAGTTGATGTAGTAGATACCTTTGCTGTACAGACACTATAAATTGAGATTTTTTGTCATTAATGCATTATTTCGCCAATAAACAACGGGGTTATTCATATAAGAGTCAATGATTTTTTTTTTGGTTTATTTGACTGATATACTGTAAAAAGTTTAATTTAGACTTATATATTTATGAAGTACATTATCTCATATCATGATGTCGAATGTCAAAAAGCAGGGAACCTAAAAAGAAAAGCCAAAGCCCTAGCTACGCCACTGGACATAAGAAATATTCGATAATACATACTGTGATGTTTAACATGTTCATACTTTAGTTAGAGCCCTGACAACATGGTGTTACAACATCTAGATTGAGTTGTTAGAACAACGTCATCGCCATATCATAACATAATTAAGAAAAGATAGACATCGCGATGTTCTAACAATAACATATTTAGAAAAAAAAACATAAACATCATGATGTTCATTTAAAAATAACATATTTAGAAAAGAACATGAACATCACGATGTTCATTTAACAATAACATACGTAGAAAATAACATAAACATCATGATGTTCATTGGCGTGGCGAAGTTCAATGCTAAGCCATGGATGTACTTGTGCAGAGCCACAATCACATTAAGCGCCGATAAATGATGTCTTTATCGATCAGGCAATCGTTATACACAAAATACTGATGATGTTGTTTTAAAAAAAAACAACGCGTTGTCTCCCTTTGAAGTACAGTCGGGACGGACACATTGATTTTGTCATCAAGAGGCGGGTGAGAGTGGGCGGGATAGAACACACACACACTCTCTCTCTCTCACCCACACAGACACATACACTCTCACTGACACACACACGATTTACTTCTAGAAGAGCGGGAAAAACAAGGGGAAATAAAAAACAAGACAACAGATGAAATGAACTCTCCTCTTGTATGTTATTGATTCGAGTTAGGAGGAAGAGTGTCACTGGCGGAGAGACCTTTGTGTCTTACAAATAAGCTGTCTCGGTATTTCAAAGTAGCCTTAAGACAGAATGTCTCAACAATGTTGATCATGTTCCAGAAGATACAGACGTAGCTGACCGATGCTGGACATCCCCTTCCTGCCTGTCGTAGTGGCGTAGCATCCATGGCGCGAAGGGGTTCAATGAACCCGGGCCCACGACCAATCTAGATTTAGATTTAATTGTATTAAACAATTTGAACAAAATTTACATTTATAATCCATTAAGAAAATAATGTATGTTCTAATAGGTTAGTGGTGCAGATTTATTTATGATGTAATCAGCAGTATCACATCAAGAAGTGAATCTGATGCGATCAGCATATGTGCACTATAACCCAGTAGTAGGCCTACTAATCCTGATCATAATATTGACCTAGATCTAGCTCTAGTAGATCTAGATTCTATTTCTAGATTTCTAGATCTAGTCTAGATTAGGCTATAGATTTAGTTCTGTATCTTTATCTAGAGTCTCTAGACCTAAATCTAGTCTAGTTCTAGCTTCTAGACCTAGTCTATGGTCTAGCTCGAGATCTAGTGGCATCACTGGCGGATCCAGGGGGGGGGGGGGGCGGTAGGGGCGATCGCCCCCCCCTCGGCCGACCCCCCCCCCCCGAAGGGGGGGGGCGGACGAACTTTAGTATAGAATTCACACGATTTGTATACGAATTTATTAATTATGTTAAAAATATATACTAATTATTTATATTTCAACCTATTTTTAAATTATTTCGCCCCCCCCTCTAGTATGTTGGCTGATTTGGTGGGGTCGGGAGGGGGCGATGGTATCAATCCCGCCCCCCCTTACACTTTCGAGTGGGGGGGGGCGGTCAAATTTATTTGTAGAAATCACATCTTGCTAACAAAATCAATTAAATATCTATATCATTAAAACTTGTTATTGATATTTTAACAGATCTTTTTATTATGTTGTTCCCTGTTTGCCGATTTGGGGGGGGGGACGAATACCTCTACTGCCCTTCTCACCTAAACCCTTTGAGTGGGGGGGGGGCGGTCCGTTTTTTATGGAGAAATCATAGTTTGTGAACAAAATTAGTTGAACTAGAATTAATATATACATTTTATATTATGTCGCTCCCTTTCTGGTATTTTGGCCGATTCGGTGGGGTCGGGGGGGGGCGATTGCATGTACTGCCCTCCCCACTCTAGCCCTCTGAGTGCTGGGGGGGGGCGGTCCTATTTTTGTGGAGAATCATAGTTTGTGAATAAAATTAGTTGAATATATATATAATATAAACTACGTATTGATATGTGACCCATTGTATATTATGTCGTACCACACTCTAATCTCAAATTGTATCATTAGTAAATTTAAATGAAAAAGGATTGTACCAGGTGGGAGGGGCGATACATGCAATCGTATTTCCCCCATAGGACAAATCAATACTTTTTCTTTTTGTATTATAGTTAAGAAATTACAAAATTTAAAAATCTGTCATTAATATAATTTATATATATACTATAAATTAAATTCTTATATCGAGTCGCCCCACCCCTATTCTTTAATGCCAAATGCAGTCTTTAGCATAAAATTATTAAAGGAGCGAGGATTAATTGTTTTCACTCTACCGCCCCTCCCATTTCCAGACAGAGTTTTTTGTAATTTCACATGAATTTATTATAATTATTTTAAGAAAGACTTTGCATTGGAAAAGTTAGAATTCAAACGAAATTTTTCAGTATAAGATTCGTGATTGAGATGAGTTCTAAACTCATATAATGTTGTTATAGTCGCCTTTTCTCAACCTTTACTCTATCTGATATTTTTCTAGCTAAAAATTTTGGAACTATAACTCACAAATTATACTACAGTTTTCTTGAATACTATTTATCGAATAAGTTTTTTTTTCGGCGGCGATTCTCAAAGCAAAAATCTAAATACGTGGGGTATCCTATCTTTTCAAGGAACAAATCGGTTTTATTTGCAATGTATTATGGGCCTATAAATTCATATTAGAATATTTTTCAACATTATTCGAAAGGTCCTTTTTTAATAGTATGAATAATGAGCTTTAGGTCAGGAGAATGCGTTTCTGCAGTGAAGAATGCAAGAAAACGCTTTTGGCGTCGGGGCTTCGCCCCGAACTCCATTTATGAATTATGAGTTTTAGATGTCAGGAGAATGCGTTTCTGCAATGAAGAATGCAAGAAAACGCTTGAACTTAATTGATGAATAATGAGCTGTAGATGTCAGGAGAATACGTTTCTGTAGTGAAAAAGCAAGAAAACGCTTATGGGGTCGGGGCTTCGCCCCGAACTCCATTGATAAATAATGAGTTGTACTTGTCAGGAGAATGCGTTTCTGCAATGAAGAATGCAAGAAAACGTTTATGGAGTCGGGGCTTCGCACGGAACTCCATTGATGAATAATGAGCTGTAGATGTCAGGGGAATACGTTTTTGTAGTGAAAAAAGCAAGAAAACGCCTATGGCGTCGGAGCTTAGCCCCGAACTCCATTAATGAATAATGAGCTGTAGATGTCAGGACAATTCGTTTTTGTAGTGAAAAAAGCAAGAAAACGCTTATGGCGACGGGGCTTCGTCTTGAACTCCATTGATGAATAATGAGCTGTAGATGTCAGGGGAATACGTTTTTGTAGTGAAAAAAGCAAGAAAACGCTTATGGCGTCGGGGCTTCGCCCCGAACTCCATTGATGAATAATGAGCTGTACTTGTCAGGAGAATGCGTTTCTGCAATGAAGAATGCAAGAAAACGCTTATGGCGTCGGGGCTTCGCCCCGAACTCCATTGATGAACAATGAGCTGTATATGTCAGGAGAATACGTTTTTGAAGTGAAAAAAGCAAGAGAACCTTATAGCGCGGCCCCAGTTGTTTTGTTTTTCGCCGAAAGTTGAGAAATGCTGCTTTTTTTATTCTCATATATATATATGTGTGTGTGTGTGTGTGCTGTACGCACGTTTTTGCGTAGGGTTAGGGTTTACTGGGCGTTAGGGTTAGGGTTTGGAAAAAAATCGCCCCCCCCCCAGTCCAAAGTTCTGGATCCGCTAGTGAGTGGCATGCGTCTCAAATAGCCAACTCCTGGCTTTCACGTGTGGTTCAGATATAGGGTCCCGCGGAACTGTTTTCAACTAACAAGAAAATGGGCAAAGGCGAGTAACTGGCGCCTAAACCAGTAAGCTTCTGGCAGGAGGAGCTAATTAGCCATTGCCGGCTACCAACCTAGGAGAAAGAAAACTCTGAATTTAAACTTCATGGGAAAGGCTTCAGTAGTCAACTCTGAAAAAAAATCAGGAGTCGACAACCCTTAGGCAGTTTGCAGCCCTCAGTACTACACCCTGGCAGAACCTGCGACGCCGCTGACTCTTAACTGTATCGGCACTTGTTCTTTTGGATACATCAGCTGTGTGGATAGGGGAAGACTGCTGTGTGGGTGACATCATTCTTACCATAGCTAATTCCCAGGCATTCATCTCATTTCCATGTGAAGATATATAGTCCTTTCCCGACTGATGGAGGCCATACTTCACAAAATTACATTGACAAGAGCAAGAGACACACTCACCTGGCCACTCAGAACGCCTGGAATTGTCGACGGTATTAATCAAATGATAAGGCCATGGTGTACATAGTGTGACAGGTCAATGTGTCTTCTCTGTTTATATTCGCACTTATTACCGTCAGAGTGCAGCGTGGTGCGCATGCGTGGTGGAAATGAGTCTATTCTGGGCTCAGGTCAAATCAAATTAAAACTGTATTTCATAAGCCAGACATTGTTGTTGAATTAAGTGTATCTTGTTGCTTAGGTCTGATCGCCAGTCCTTTATTGTGGGCGCCGCTGTCTTGTAAAAATCCCCTAGACCAGGGGTTCTCAACCTGTGGGTCGCGACCCCCTAGGGGGTCGATTGACGATTTGCCAGGGGTCGCCTAAGACCATCGAAAAAATGGATTGTTTTTTGTCTATTCTTCTATTGCTGTATGTGTGTGTGTGGGGGGGGGGTCGCGGCAGAGTGGGGGGAATTAAAAAGGGGTCGCCGAGCATAAAAGTTTGAGAACTGCTGCCCTAGACAGTTGCCCCACCTGCCCTCCTCTAAATCCGGTCCTGGGAACATGTATCTTGTTCGGGGCTCTTGATAAAGATTATAGCTTCGAATGAGGTGGTTAGACTTTCGATAGTGTTACAAGTTTCGCTAGAACCAATTTATCAGCTCCTGGAACGAATATCGCCTCATATCCTGTTACGAGTTGAATGAAAAATTTTTGATCGATCAAACTTCTTACTTTTAAATATCTCAAGTTGATCTGGGACACATTTCAATGACGCCTTTGGATTTCCAGTTTTTCTTTATTAATGTCCAAACGATGGACCGCGGGTCATATCCGATCCGTAACGCTCTTCTACTTAGCTCCTCTAAAACCACATCGTATGAAGCTGTAAAGATTTTTTCCACTTGAATCCACGTTTTGTTTAGGTCATTCTGCCCGTGATCCATATTTCAGAAATCTATGTAGCCCTTAGACCAAAGCAGCTTGGCCACCATTGGCTGTTCCATGTATATGGCCCTTAAACCTAAAGTACTTGGCCAACACTGGCTGTTCCATGAATATGGCACTTTAACCAAAAGTACTTGGCCAACACTGGCTGTCCATCTATATGGCACTTTAACCAAAAGTACTTGGCCACCACTGGCTGTTCATGTATATGGCACTTTAACCAAAAGTACTTGGCCACCACTGGCTGCTCCATGTATGTGGCCCCCAAGACTAAAAGAACTGGGCTATAACAGGGTAGTCGACCTGGAGACTTTGTGTTTTTAATTTTATACTTGGTGATTATACGTCACACGTCTCCACGTAATTGTATATTATTTAAGCTTCGTTGTCATTGATTTCTTTTGCCTAATTAGAGCCTCGACACTCAAACTTGTGTTCTTCTGCTTGGAGTCTAATGACGCCATCTTCCTTGCATGCAGACAGATAACACAGTGTTTGATTTCTCAGCGTCACGAAGGTGTTAAAATTGAAGAAAAAAAAAACATAATTAAAAAGCATTTATCATTATTTTATGTGTGTGTGCTTTTTTGTTTTCTGAGATCTCCTAGTCAAGAAATAGCTGCCTGTTGTGTATGTTTTAGCACTTTTTGTTTTCTGAGATCTCCTAGTCAAGAAATAGCTGCCTGTTGTGTATGTTTTAGCACTTTTTGTTTTCTTAGATCTCCTAGTCAAGAAATAGCTGCCTGTTGTGTATGTTTTAGCACTTTTTTGTTTTCTGAGATCTCCTAGTCAAGAAATAGCTGCCTGTTGTGTATGTTTTAGCACTTTTTGTTTTCTGAGATCTCCTAGTCAAGAAATAGCTGCCTGTTGTGTATGTTTTAGCACTTTTTGTTTTCTGAGATCTCCTAGTCAAGAAATAGCTGCCTGTTGTGTATGTTTTAGCACTTTTTGTTTTCTTAGATCTCCTAGTCAAGAAATAGCTGCCTGTTGTGTATGTTTTAGCACTTTTTTTTCACGACGTCTTGTATGACGACTAGATTTTAGTACATTTACTATCTGAAAGAATGTGGGACACGTACAAACCAGAACATTTGGACCTAACAGATGATCTGGTGCCGAAATACATTTAAAAACTTTACATACATTACAAATCACGTGATGTATCCCTACGAGGAGAATGTGTCTCCTGACCAAAGCAACGAAAATGGGTTCACAAATGTGAGATCAGAAAGTAAATACATTTTTTTGGTGTTTGGCAATAAAGCAAACAACTTTGTAACTTAAGTCAATACGAAACAACTTTGTGACTTAAGTCAATACGAAACAACTTTGTGACTTAAGTCAATACAAAACAACTTTGCCACTTAAGTCAATACAAAACAATTTTGTGATTTTGCCACTTAAGTCAATACAAAACAATTTTGTGACTTAAGTCAATACAAAACAACTTTGCCACTTAAGTCAATACAAAACAATTTTGTGACTTAAGTCAATACAAAACAATTTTGCCACTTAAGTCAATACAAAACAATTTTGTGACTTAAGTCAATACAAAACAACTTTGCCACTTAAGTCAATACAAAACAATTTTGTGACTTAAGTCAATACAAAACAATTTTGCCACTTAAGTCAATACAAAACAATTTTGTGACTTAAGTCAATACAAAACAACTTTGCCACTTAAGTCAATACAAAACAATTTTGTGACTTAAGTCAATACAAAACAACTTTGCCACTTAAGTCAATACAAAACAATTTTGTGACTTAAGTCAATACAAAACAACTTTGTCACTTAAGTCAATACAAAACAACTTTGTAACTTAAGTCAATACAAAACAACTTTGCCACTTAAGTCAATACAAAACAATTTTGTGACTTAAGTCAATACAAAACAACTTTGTCACTTAAGTCAATACAAAACAACTTTGTAACTTTAGTCAATACAAAACAACTTTGTCACTTAAGTCAATACAAAACAACTTTGTCACTTAAGTCAATACAAAACAACTTTGTAACTTTAGTCAATACAAAACAACTTTGTCACTTAAGTCAATACAAAACAACTTTGTCACTTAAGTCAATACAAAACAACTTTGTAACTTTAGTCAATACAAAACAACTTTGTTACTTAAGTCAATACAAAACAACTTTGTCACTTAAGTCAATACAAAACAACTTTGTAACTTTAGTCAATACAAAACAACTTTGTTACTTAAGTCAATACGAAACAAATTTGTAACTTTAGTCAATACATCTCTGCTTTTCTCTTGAACCATAGGAGCCCCTGTTAGAGGGCTGATCAGCACTGTAAAGAATCAAATCTCTATGCTCTTTCGTTAGAAATACAAAGTAACATTTAATTGTTTAGTTGGCAGCAGTGATCTTTGAATAGGGCGTCTTTTAATTAGTTAATCCTTGGTGATGGCGACCCTTTAGTACGCTTGTAAATCTTGGACTATAACTACAGAATTTCATATGATGATCCTAGCCATGGGATCGATATGAAGCCTAGGTATCACTACCAAAGACCGAATCACAAATGAAGAATTTCGAAACAGGACCTCACAATGGTAACAGGGCCACACGCTGACCCGCTAACGACAGTTAGAAACGCATACTTGAACTATAACTATCATTTAAAGAGATTCTATTCAAAGCGAAAGACAGAGAGGAAAGGAGTAAGACGGTCGACATGTCATGTGTGGCGCCCCAACGGACTTAAGTTAATCTATTTATTTCATCCTCTCTTTCAACCCTTCTCTTTTTACAAAGCGTATGTCAATTTAGTCAGTTTGTCTGTCTGTCTGTACAAATTTTGTACAGAGTGAGCTAATATAAGCATTGAAATAAAAAATTAAATATTTGCTCTAGATCCTAATGCAGGGCCTACTCACTCTGCCTCTCCGTCACGCGCAACGCCATCCCGTGCACTTTAATCAAACGTGTAGGTCAGTGCTCAAGTCAAACACACACGCACACAGACACACACACGCAAGCACAAATGTCCTCGTGCCGATGTGCTTAACTTGTGCTTGAACTTGACCGATGTACACACTAACCTGCGACATCGTCCAAACCCCACCCCTCCCCCCTCCCTCACTTTCCCCTCACCCCTCGGGCTGAACGCTGTTTTGTCATTAATTATTCACGTGCAAACTTAGGGCTTAGCTCTGATCAACGGATGCCTGGAGTGGAACCCATTCACAAAGGCAGACACTTTCAGCTCATTATTGATCTCCTAATTAAAAATTCCAGAATTTTTTTTGGAGTCAATTTAGGACGTTAAACTTACCAACCAGTCCCAACACAATATTAATCCATATTTTTTAACATTTATTTCAATAGCTCGTCTCAACCACGAAAATGTTAATAAACAACAAAAAGGGGGGGGGGGGACAATTTACAATAAGTCATCCCACTTCCAATAAAAAGCATTTTACATCTGTTTTGTCCTCGGTTTTAAGGTTTATTGTTTTCACAAAGCTTATATCATTTCTGTCTGTCTGTCTGTGAAAGGTTACTTAATCATAAATGTTGACAGTTTTTTTTTATAATGCCGGAACTGCTATTGGTATGGTGAGAATAAAAGAAAATATTAGACAATAACTGAAGTGAAACAGGTGAACTCTCTTATGAATTTAATACCTTTAGTTAACGTTCCTCAGTACACTTCACGTGTGCATGAATTCATATTTATTAGGTAACAAGTCTTTTCTTTTTATCATTTAGACCAGGGATGGACAACCTTTTGGTTCCGTTCGCCAAATTTTATTTTTACTTCTGATTCAGATGCACCACTTTAAATTTGAGAAGTTTCAGTCTTTGAAAGTATTTTAATTTGTACATCTTTGGTTTGTTATATACATTTTGTGTATAGTAGATATGGGGATTGAAGAGAAAAACAAAACTTTACTTATTTAGTCTGTCTTTGTTAACATTTTTAGTTTCCATGTATAATTTTAATTTATCATTTCTGTATAACCTATAGACTATTTATAATTTGTGAACATTGATAGCAGTTTTAATTTTTTTTTTATTAATGTATATAGTAAATAAAAGTAAAGTTACCCTTTCAGACCTTGTGGTCTATAGGGCAGATGATGTAAAGGTCATCTGTTACTGTAATATATTATCAATTTGCTTTGCTCCCACAACTGTTATAAAATGAAGAGTTTATTTCCTGACCTCAGTTTGTTTTTGATCATTGTTATGAATGAAAATGCTTGCTCGCATCAGTATATGGCAGGCATAAGCAAGATGACAGTTCCAGTAGCTCTTCCGGTCATTGACGGCTTAGTTTAGTTCACTTTACTTAATTGATGATTTCCTAGACGTGACTTTGCTTCCTCAAATATGTCTGACCATCTGTTTTTTCCTTAGAGTGACTTAAGGCCAATAAGGTCTTTAAAGATATTGAAATTGTCTTTTTTTTTTTTTTTTCTTATGACGAAAAGCTTAAATAAGTAACATAATAAATGTACAAAACTAATAAAATGTACGAAAGTAACATAGCGGCATACGCCAGTTTGAGCGTCGTAATAGCTAGTAAATTAAATCCACATGAAACTTTTTTTCTTAAAATTGGTTTTTATCATTTTTTGCGAATATGTATGCTTCTTGATTTTGTTTCCTACGAGTTGCAATGCGCCACTTTTGGCGAATGCAACATAGGCTTTTTACCTTTCATTTGTACTATGAAACTAGACCAAATATAATACGACAAAATAAAATATTAATAGGTTAGAAATAATGAGTTTTAACGAGTGGATACATTGCAGAATATTTATTAAAGATCCTTCGTATACAATAAAAACCTGTTTCGTGTAATATGAGTTTCTTTTGCTTATCAATTTACACTGTCTGTCCGTTTGGTAAAAAGTTTGTACACGTTATTTCTCCCACACCCAATCGCGGAGCAAGCTAAAATTTTTGCACAATCATTTCTTTTACCTGAGAAACAATAAAAATAATTACCAATTATTAATTAACTATTGTTAATAAATTATTTTGTTTTATATCTCGAACATGGACATTTTACTAGACTGAAGTGGTGGTATAAGCTGAATTAGTCCCCTTTTATATGTCGCCGTCTGAGTCTTAGTAAACACAAACCTGAAAAATAGATTTAGACTATAGAAACAATAGATAACTATACAATCTTCCATGTTCATAAGCTCTCCACTAGCAGAGTGGTTACCGTGTTGGGTTGAGAAGGCTTGAGCCATGAGTCACGTTGTTTCCCCCCCCCCCTTTTTTTTTTTTTAATTTTACAAATGCTTTTTTATTCTTAGTCTAGATCTATTACAAATTTAATCACATGACTGATCCAAACTAATTGAAACAACTACGCTTAATATAAGCTTATTTTAAAAATGTATTTTTAAATATATTTTTTTTTGTTCAATGATAATGCAAAGACATCCATGATAAATACTAGAAAGACAGGCCTTCTTTTTGGAGATGGAGTGGTTGAAAAAAAAAAAACTAGTGTTTCTTGGTCCCCTATAGAGCAGTGCAATGATACTGACACACTCCCCAGTTTGACAACAAAATGATACACTAGAACAGCGGTTCTCAACCTTTTAAGCTCGGTGACCCCTTTTTACACCCCCCCCCCCACAACTCTTCCGCGACCCCCACCCACCCACACTTACACAGCAATAGAAGAATTGATAAAAAACAATCCATTTATCGATGGTCTTAGGCTACCCCTGGCAAATCGTCAATCGCGACCCAAAGGTTGAGAACCCCTGCACTAGAAGAAGTTCCTGGTGCTCTCTTCTTAATTTTAAAACCAACTCTATAAATTAGCTTATAATAAAAGTCTCTCTATTCCCACAGATTCTCTTTTTCTGATGGTCAAGTTTTTATCTTCATGGTAGATGGTTCAGCATGACTTAACAATTTTATTTCGGACGCACCTCCAAAGAATTCAACTTTTGGATTAAAACCAAACTTAGGGAACACATTTCTCCCATGGCGCTACAGACGACCTGATCAACCAAATCCAACATGGCCTTGACACTACACTTAAAATATGCAGAAAAGTTGAAAGGTCGGGCAGAGAGATTAGCCAAAGTAACATTTAGAGGTAGGTACAGTTTTTTTGTCGAAGGGAGTCTAGCTCTAAGGACCATTTAGCTACCTAGCCAGATTTTAGCTATTAGGCCAGATTCTAGCGTTTAGGGCAGATTCTAGCTCTAAAGTCGATTCTAGCTATCTAGCCATATTTTAACTATAATGTCGGCCAAATTCTATCTATCCGTTAGGTCGTATTTGAGCTACAAGTTAAGCTTAATTCAATCTATCAGATACTCAACCATATCGTTTGTGTATCTTTTTTTCTATATTGCTTAATCAAAGAGTGATAATTCAATTTGGCTCATAGTGTTAGGTAAAGACGTCTTTGCATAAAACATTTATGTTTCACACGTCTTTAGCAAGCACAAATATTCTGCAACATGCTGGGATTGAAGGTGGGAAGAATTCAAACTAGGGACCAGCGTGGCCACATTCGGAAGCGCGCACTACAAGAAGTCCCCCCTCCCATTCAGACCATGCAGTCTATAGGACAGATGATGCAAAGGTCATTTGTTTCCGTGGCCCACGGTTAACTAGGGTGATATGTGGCCAGCGCAACGACCAGCCGCCTTTACCTTTCCCCAGGTACCAATTAGAGCTGGGTGGACTCAGAGGCACCCTAAATATCCCGAAATTGAAAAGCCCAGTCTTCACCAGGATTCGAACCCTGGACCTTCTGGAAGCCAAACGCTTAACCACTCATCCACCTCGCCTCCTCAGCCACTTCGCCTCCGCGTACCACAAGACTATTATAAAAAAAATAATTCTGAAATGTTTCTAAACCAAAAAAAAAAAAATCCAAATAAAAATACCATTTTACAATTTGACTCATTAAATTATAGAATGTATATATGATTTACGAGAATATAGGTTAAGAATATAGAATGCTGCGTAAAAAGTATATGTATATTCTCAGTATCGATGTATAATGTATGATACATTAGCTTGGTCTGCACCCAGTGGCCATGTCTGATCAAATAGCTTCTTCCCAGCCTCCGAGCCTCACAGCCATTAAGATCCCGTCATGCAAAAATCTCAAGTGACGTCGAAGTAGGCGAACTTCCGGCTCTAAATGTTCTGAGACTTAGTGAACCTGATCAAAGGAAGTCGTTGGGGGATGATCTGGAGTAAAGTGTGTGTTTGAAAAAAAAATTGTTTGTTTGCGCTTGATTATGTGTGTGTGTGCCTGTGTGACAGTTTTTGTGAGGGTGTGTGTGAGATGTGCGAAAGGATGTATCTGTGTGAATGGGTGTGGGCCTGGGTGATATAGTGCGAGTATGAGACTGTTTTGATGACCGTGGGTGAGCGGAAGAGTGAAAATGTCTGAGACTGCGTGAGTGTGAGTGTGCATGAGTATGGGGAAGTGTGTGAGGGTGTGCGAGTGTGTAAGTGTGTAAATGTACGTGTGTGAGTGCGTCTTTGAGTTGTAAGACTGTGGGAGTGTGTGTGAATGTGAACGTGTGTGTCACAGAGTGTGTCACAGTGTGTGAGAGTGTGTCTAAGTGAGAGCGAACATGTGTATGTGAGACTGTGTGAGCTCTTGATATGTATGTGTTTGTGTGAGAGAGTGTGTATTTGTGTTTGACAGAATGTGTGAACCTAGAACCTGCGTGATAGAGAGAATGTGTGTGATACAGAGTGTGTGAACCTGCGTGATAGAGAGAAAGTGTGCGATACAGAGTGTGTGAACCTGCGTGATAAAAAGAATGTTTGTGATACAGAGTGTGTGTGACAGTGTGTGACAGTGTGTGACAGTGTGTGACAGTGTGTGTGACAGTGTGTGTGACAGTGTGTGACAGTGTGTGTCTAAAGTGTCTATATATATGAGCATGTAAAGTTGTGTCTATAATTGTTTATCATCCACGCAATATGCAAACTACTAATTCCCAGTTGCAACGTGTCTTGGAACTGACGCCCACTAACGATACTCCCAAGTTAAATTGCATCTATTAGTAAACACAGGGTAATTGGAAGGTATCCGAGGTTTAGAATACTTGTCAGGATGCTATGGATTTGGACTCCTCCTCTGCCCTCCATCCAGCGACATAAAATTTAAAACCTCGAAAAGGTTGTATAATGAGGATATTCTTAATGTTTCTATTGTTTTAAACTCATATTGATATACCACACTATAGGTATTCATAGTAAAGTAAAGTTCCCATTTCAGACTTTGGGATCTATGGGGCAGATGATGCAAAGGACATCTGTTTCTGTGGCCCACGGTTAACGAGGGTGCTATGTGGCCAGCACAACGACCAACCGCCTTTACTTTCCCCCAACTAAAGTCTGGTCCCCACTAGAGCTGGGTGGACTCAGAGGCGCCCCAAAGATCCCGAAATTAAAAATCCCAGTCTTTACCAACATTCTAACCAAGGACCTACGGTTCGGAAGCGAAGCGCTAAGTCACTTAATCAGAGTATTCTGGTCTTTATTTACAGTTTAACTTTCAATTCTTCAATACTAAAAACCAACTGCATAAAAGTTATGATCTGGTTTTTAAAATGCACTGTGGTTTTTTTCTTACTAAAAGTTTATGACACTAGCCTGCTATTTGACTATCAGTAGCGCATTGATCTTCAAGAATAAAAAAAATGCAGTACGGGATAAAAGAAGAAAAAGCAATACGGAGAAATGTGGTGGTGATGTAATAAAAACTTAAAAAAAAACTTAAGAAAATGAAAAGAGGAAGATTGGGAGATTTTGGAAACATAAAAATAGGCAGTACAAGTAACAATGTCAAGGACGCCATATTGAAAGACAACTGTTGCCAACTAAAATGATAAAATTACCTAGAGCTAGGCACGAAAGAGCTCAGAACTTTGATCATTTAGCGCTGAGAAGTGCACATAAATTATAATAAGGTTTATGAAAATACTTTCGCATTTTGTACACACTATACACCAAAAAGCTTGCTATTTATAGCCTGGTCTCCATGTATGAAAATCTTCATTTGTTTATTAATACTTCCATAGTCTCTAGACCTTATACACCAAAAGGCTATGTGGAGAAATGACTCTATTTATGAAGATCCCCCATATATTTTGGCTAACAGTAACGAGCAGGTCTGAGAGTGGCAAATGGTCAGTTATGTAGGTGGACAATGTCTATAATTCTCCGCCAATTTTATTCCCTTGAACATTTCTTCTCCAAAAACACTCTACCGGAAGTCCAGATTAAATTTGTGGACCACGAGCCGAGGAGATCACCATCTCGTCTGCGTACATGACAAGCAGTCCACTTCCTGGATCTCCTGCATAATTTATTCCGCAAACAACTCGTCCCGTGAGCCACGTTGGATGTAATACTGTATCGAAACAGGAAAAAGACAGACGAGTTTTTTTCTATTTCCTCCCCGTCAAATTTTAGAATCGATTATTTCGCGAATCGATTCTAACAGGTATCTAACTCAGTGGCGTAGCAAGGTACGCGTGGGCCCGGGTTCAAGAATATGTTGATGGGCCCTTCCCCCCCCCCCTAATATGACAAAGAAAATGGAGTAGTTTGCATGTATTGGTACATTTACTAAAAGACATTCAAGTTCATGAACACAGCTGACAGAATCATTTAAGACCATGTTTACGTACTGTCTACCAAAGTGAACATAATGCGCAAGCGGCTGCTTTTATTGAAACAATGCCAGAAGGTTATTGTACTGTCCACTCATATTGGAAAACCATCGTTGCATCGTAAGTAATATGGTGATATTTTATGACTTAAGACTAAGACTAAGACCAAGACTAAGACTAAGCCTAAGCCTAAGACTAAGACTAAGACTAAGACTAATACTAAGACTAAGACTAAGACTAAGACTTAGACTAAGACTAAGCCTAAGACTAAGCCTAAGACTAAGCCTAAGCCTAAGACTAAGACTAAGACTAAGACTAAGACTGCTTTATTGATCCATATGGATCTAGACATTATATGTAACTAAGTTTTTCTTGGAGGCCCTCAGATAGAGCTAATGTTGCATGGAGGTGAATCCGGCCCTGGCCCAATGGTTGTTATAATGTTACACCATGGGGTGTGGGCCCCTAAATAGTCGTGGGCTCGGGTTCGTTGAACCCCTTTGCACCATGGATGCTGCGCCACTGATCTAACTAGTATACTAGAGCAAATGATAAAACTTACGATTTAAAGAGAATCTCAACCTTTTACGGTAAGAGGGTTATATTGATCTAGTTCAAATATCTAACAAATTATAAAACTTATTTTACGAGATCTTCAACCTTTTACACTCCGGGGATATTGATTTAGTAGGAATTAAAGCTATGCACACGATTGCAGCTTCTACAGATAGTAGCAATCTGTTAAACTTGTGTGTAGGTTAAAGAGGATGGTTATGAAATTACAAATAGTATATATAGCGGCGCAGTGTATAAATGACACAGCGATTTGAAGAACAGTGTAGGATTGTACATTATTTGTACTCTCTGTCGATAACTCTGTTTGTAACGGGGAGGTGTTGGGGGAAAGAAAAGCGGATGTTCTCTGGCAAGGTGGGATGCTCGATACAATATCTTTTCTTCTCGGAACGTTGCTAGTAAATCTACTTTTTTATTAGTCTTCCTCTCTTTCTCTCTTATCTCTCTCTCTCTCGCTCTTTCTCTCTCCTATCTCTCTCTCTACCCCTTTCTCTCTCTTTCACTCTTATCTATCTCATGGGGTGAGGGGGAGAATTTGAAAATCCCCCACAGACCTCCACTTGAGGGGAGCCCCCAAATGAGTCTTTAAAATTTGTTTTTACATTGATTAAATATGATGTCAAATGTTAAAATGCAGAGGCCCCCAAAGAGGTCAAGCCTCCCCCCCCCCAACCGGGACCCCAAATGGTGACGAATTCTTAGCTACGCCACATATATATATATATATATATCTTTTTCTCTCTTTCTTTCTCTCCTCTCTCTCACTCACTCTCTCTCTCTCTCTCTCTCTCTCTCTTTATCTCATTAAAAGCAGGAATTGTTAATGACTGACTTGACTTAATCCTGTGAACCCCTCAGGGAGTACAGGGCTGCAACCACATCTCTCCACTGAACTCGGTTCTGAACAGCTTTCTCCATCTGCTCCCATTTCATTCCAGTATCCTCAGCTTAGCTGATGACTGACCTCTTCCAATCGCGCCTGCCTATTAAAAGAAAACAACAATACAAGACAAGATAGTTGTAGCACTGGCATGTAGAAAGCAGTAACGTTCAAATTATCTTACATTTAGTCTAGAAGAAAAAAACATTTATTAATGGAAAAAAACAAACATGAATGAAAGAACAAACTACAAACTACAAACAAACAATAAAACAAACAAACAAACAATAAAACAAATAAACAAACAAACAATAAAACAAACAAACAAACAAACAATAAAACAAAGGGGAAAAAAAGAGGTAATGATCATTGGTCTTTGGCGGGTTTAAAAAATGTCAAAGTTTTCTTTTGTTTAAGTGAAAAATGTGACATTTGACATTTAATGCGAAGCTTGTAAATAGCTTTCTCTAGATCTATAAGTCAATTAGAACAGAGGTTATGGCACATATCAAACATTTATGCACCTGACAACTACACTCACTGTGACTGTCAGCTCACAAGCGAGGACAAAAATAAAGAAAACAATAGATCGACAACTAAAGCTGGACTCGAGATGGTCTTGTTACTGTAGACACAGGAATCAATACAACTATTCGATCTTTGACAACGATGCTGTCCAGGTCGAAAGTGGCCATGTTTTGTGGCATCAGGTGTTAGCTCGTTAGCTCAGAGCGAAACACAGTTTTCCGAACCAGATAGTGTATATAGGGAATTTTCTGTTTGTTGATGGGGCTGTGTGTCAAGACCAAGACTAAGACTTTTTTCTTAATCCTTATGGAAATTTGTTGTGATTACAAAGACTCTTTGATCAAATAAAAAAAAATATTCACATAAATAGGACAGAAACATAAATAGAACTTACAGAAACATTTAGAGAAGTTTAGATCTTTTTCACGTTTCCTAGTCAACAAGTAGCTCTGATACAGTCTGATATATGTCTGATACAGTCTGCTACATGTCTGATATATGTCTGATACAGTCTGCTACATGTCTGATACAGTCTGTTACAGTCTGATACAGCCTGATATATGTCTGATACAGTGTGATACAGTCTGATACAATCTAATATATGTCTGATACATGTCTGATACAGTCTGATACATGTCTGATACAGTGTGATACAGTCTGATACAGTCTAATACAGTCTGATACAGTCTGATACATATCTGATACATGTCTGAAACAGTCTGATACAGTTTGATACAGTCTGATACATGTCTGATACATGTCTGAAACAGTCTGATACAGTCTGATACATGTCTGATACAGTCTGATACAGTCTGATACAGTCTGATACAGTCTGATACAATCTAATACATGTCTGATATAGTCTGATACAGTGTGATACAGTCTGATACAGTCTAATACATGTCTGATACAGTCTGATACATGTCGGATACAGTCTGATACATGTCTGATACAGTCTGATACAGTTTGATACATGTCTGATACAGTCTGATACAGTTTGATACATGTCATATACAGTCTGATACAGTCTGATAAAGTCTGATACAGTTTGATACATGTCATATACAGTCTGATACAGTCTGATAAAGTCTGATACAATCTGATACAGTCTGATACATGTCTGATACAATCAATTTTAAAACCAATTTTAAAACACTTTTTAAAACAATATATAAGAATATTCATATGTCATTGACATCGTTGATAGTTCATTCTATATGATGAAACAAACTTTTTGCGCTGACTTCCTAATTGAGTCCTTACACTAGTCAAGTTAATCAGTCGATTAATAATAATTGGGCTGCAGGGGCATAGTACTAGATCTATTTTCTTTATAAAATGTTCCAATGTTATGTGACAAGTGAATCAATTAAGTCAATTTCCCATCTGCATAGAGATATTTAAAGCAGCAGTTTAAAACAAGTAAATTATAGATTTTTTTTTTCAAAAAACAAAGCTTATATTGAAATGAAAATGCATCAATTCTGTTGAAACAATCATGTAATGAATTTCTAATACATCTAGACTGACACTAATATATCTAAGCGCTTAGAAATAGCTTGATTGTTTTTTGTTTAGCGCTAAACCTTGTGTACCAGAAGAGGGGGGGGGGGCGGAGTATCTAGGAGAAGGTTTCTGTGGTGCCCTTTCAAAAGCAATTTTTAAAAAAAAAATGTTGTTCGAGCCTCAATTAAAACTCGAGACTCCAGGGTGGATGGCAGACATGCTAGCCACTGAGATATTTAAATTATTTATAAAATTTGAAACTTTTATAATTTAAAAAAATTCTATAGTTTAAAATTTTGAGCTAACAAGTAGTTTCTGTGTATAAAACACAAGTTAGTCCATTTCTTCTATAAACAAAATTAAATCATTGCCAATAACTGAATAACTAATTGAATAATCGATTTACTTTTTTTTTTTTGATTGATTTGTTTCCAGCGATAATGTTGATATTGTGTATATGTGAATGTCGTTCTACTGTAGATTTATTTCCTTTAGTCAAGAGAGTTCATATTGTAATGTCATGGAACTTGTGTTTAATCAGCTTGTTAAAAAGAGATTCATCTATCCAGATTCAAGTGTTAGCCTCGAGCATTTAGTCTAGTGTTATCTAGAGTAACAATCATCTAAAAGACAACGAACAATGGTGCAAAAGTTTCAACTTGATCCGAGAATGGGAAGTGGGAGAAATAACGTGCACTGGATTCCACCCAGACAAATTGAGTTGATTGAGCTTTGCACAAACATTTAAACTCCATGATGTAGTTGAGATTGTAGCGGATGTAAAGAAAACAAAAATCAAGGGAAAGAACCCCACTCTATTTTATCTTAATCGCTTATACAAATATTCTAATACCCTCATCCAAACTATAATTTACAAATGTTTTTGTGATTGTTTTGTTGTTGTTGTTGTTTTTTTGTTTGTTAGGTAAATCGATGTTTTAAAAATGTATTTTGAACAAGAAAAAAAAAATTATACATTTCAACGTCTCATTTATGCTCAGCAAACAATACCTTTTTAATGTTTATTACAATTTAATTAGATACCGAATTTAATCACTCTTTCTTTCTCATACGGATAATAAACATAAAAAACACAATAATCCTCGCTTTTAACATACGAGGAACATATTTCCAGAAGAATACAAATCTTATGTATAAATAGTTTAAATTTCTAACATTGTAAATTACATATTATTTTGCATGTATAATTTATAATGTTGTCATTTAAAATATAAGCCTAAAGGTTAAAATTGGGTAAAAGAACTTAAAACTGGAATGTCAAATTATCAGTGAAATCAAGCTGAGCCTGAGCTGGTTTTTAAAGCGTTTTCCGGGGGCACTTCTGTTACGCCAGCTACCTGCCAGGTCATCAAGAAAGATTGCCATGTGGTATACGGGCGTATATATAGAGGATACGTGCCCAGTCCAGCGTGGCTCTCCAACAATAAGCAGTCCATCTACACAGTTTATACCGGCAATGGCAAAAACATCGCTACTTGTAGTGCAGTTCTGCCATCGTAAAAAATGTATGCACATGATGGGGCGCAGACATTTTGGCAAAAGCCTTCAAGAAGCCTTAGTTGCTTTTTGTGTGTGTGTGGTATCTATGTCTCAGGTCCAAATAAAATGATTAAGATTGGTAAATACTGATTTTAGTTAGCAGGCGGACTGATTTATTCCCGTCACGCAGTCGCTTGGAGGCGTCCAAAAGTGCTGACATTTTTTAAAATATAACTTACTAAAATTGATTCCTTAAATATCAAGACATGCACTCTTTTTATTAATGATAACAACTAAGAATGTATTAAAGTGTAAAATAAATGACCGTTCCCTACTCGAACAAACAGACAAACAACACAACAACAACAACAAACACCCACCCCTTCATTATTAATATCCAGTTCTAAAAGTGGACTGACCCTTGCGTCACTCTCCTCGCAACACGGGCTGTACCGAGCTTCTCTTCCACATCTAGACCGTGGTCGTCTGTTACTCTTCCAGCTAAATCAATTGGCAGACGACATTCAATGCCTTGTGGGTAATGATGACGTCATTCTTTCATACCTTATTTATAATTAAGTGGTTCTCTAGTTTTATGGGTGACTTTTGACTTTAGAAGTTGAAGTTCACGACAATAAAAAAAAAAAGGAAGGGAGTGGAGTGGAAAAATCTCAGATAGTCATATCCCCATTACAAATCTTATATCAACTCATACTGTCTGTCAGTCTGTCTGTCTATCTGGTCGGATTCTTTTTGAAATTTTCTCTTCCACTTCCCATTCTCGGATCAAGTTAGAAATTTTCAGAAAGTTATTAACATTTGAAGACAATGCATGCATCGGTAAAAAAGATTAACGAATTATTTAATCAATAACTGGTCATTTATACAATTTTGTTTATGTAGAAAAACGTACAGTATTGAGAGATATGGCAGAGATTCTGCTGTGATTTCCCAGATATAAGCTTTTTAAATTAAGAATTTTTTTGCAAAGTTTATGTCAGCTCACTCGGTCCGTCTGTCTGACTGTCTGTCTGGCAAAAAGGTTGTGCATGTTATTTCTCTCACACCCATTTTTGGATCAAGTTAAATTAAAACTGCAAGACATGAATTAATTTTAAAAAATTAACCAATTGGTCAATAGATTTCAGGTAATTAATTATTTTGTTTGATATCGAAAAAGGGAAATTACTTTTGTTGTTCGATATAGTTGTAAAAGTTCCCCTTTCAGACCTTGTGGTCTATAGGGCAGATGATGTAAAGATCATCTGATTCTGTGACCTACGGTTAACGAGGGCGTGGCCAGCACAACGACCAACCGCCTTTACTTTTCCCCAACTAATGTCAGGTACCCATTAGAGTTGTATATGGATAACACAAATAATACTTTAATACTTTAATAATATCCGATCGAGCAAAAATGATGCACAATAAATATTAATTTTAATACCCAACCTTCCTAGACCGGGGACAAGACCTCACTGACTAGCGCACTCTTTCGCACAATTAAAGAAAACTAAACCATTCAGTTCATAACACGTGCAAGACTATTCACATTCATAACCTGGGAGTACTTAAACAAAGGTATATCACTATAATACCAAAATATCAAAGTAACATATTCACTCTCGCTATACCTCCCCCTGACAGTTACCTTGGCAACACACGCATACAGTCCATAACAGAGCATATGCAGCTTGGCTACTTAAGAGTACAAAAGTACAATGTATAAAGATTAGGAATTTCAATTCGAGATTCTCTCTCTCTCTCTCTCTCTCTCTCTCTCTCACACACACACACACACACACACACGCACACAAAGGAGATTGTCCAGAGTACACTGAGCAATTTAAAGTATCAAGGAGACTCGATACAGAAATAAAAATTAAAAAAATATTTACCTGAAATCTTCATACCAGAGTAATCGCTTTGTTTTTCCCCAAAAAGAAACTCTCTGCTATTTCGAAATATCAGGAAATGGTCAGGGACCGGCTGGGAAACTTAATTTCGTCTCCTGAAGCGAAATTGAAATTTATGAAACCAAATAATCGAGATGGAACTTTTTCCACACACCCCACTCTACACCCACATAACCACACACTCATACTAAATAGACTTATGGAAATACTTTTCTTGTGTCTTGCACAAATAAATGTTTGATCATAAAATAATTGTGAACGAATAGAGAAACGTCGTGTTATCGATTTAAAAAAAAAACAACTACTGTCTGCCGTTAGGATAATGTGATAGTATCTAGCGTGGGCGATAGATCAATACAAATAAAAAAAAAATCTTTTTTTCCTTTTTTTTTTTACATTTGAAAACAAAAGCAATGTTCTATTAATTCAGTTTTATCGGGGAGATGCCGCGGGGAAATATAGCAGTCTTTTTGTCGCAAGGTGTGAGAACTTTTTTTTTGAAGCGTTGTTCGCAATTATTAAGTTTTCTTTCAAATATTTAAAGTGGTCGCCAAGTACTGGTGTAATGTAACGTTCGTTAACCCTTTGATGTTAGTCGTCCATTTGGGGGGGGGGGGGGGGGTTAAATAAGACTCATCGTTACTGAGTTAATTCATTTGTTCATTATTGACCTTGTTAACAGCGGCGTAGCTAGGGTGGGAGGAGGGGGTCCCAATTAAAAATTCTCCGGGCCCCCACTTGAGAGGGGGGGGGGAGGGGCAAATAAGTGTCAGAAATTGTTTTTTTACATTAAGTATTACGCCAATGTCTTATGTCATGATGTCAAATTTCCAAAATAAGGGGCCCCCTAAAGAAGTCAAGCCACCCAGGCCCCAAATCCATATCTACGCCACTGTTTGTTAAATACTGATCTCATCATTACTCACTTCATCAAGTTCATTCAAATAAAAATCTCATTAAGATCTGTCTGATTATTTGCTAGCATTTGGTAAAACTAAATCTTTCTAAAAGTAAAGAAGTTCTGTAGCCTACACGTGAGAAAATAAATCTGTCTTTAAAAGATTTACTACGTGTCAAAGTGACAGATAGAAAAAAAAGAAAAAAAAAAGAAAAGAAACATGACAGAGAATGAAGGAGAAAGACACCAAGGATGGAAAGTTCCTTTCTTTCTTATTGGACATAAAGTAATGATTCGGTTAGAAATGACCTATATGTATATTTCGTAAATGCATTTTTTTTTTGGTACAAAGTTTTCAACTCACTTTGTCTATCTGTCTGTCTGTTAAAAAGTTTGTGCAAGTCAATTTTCTACTGGTAATTTATTATTTTGTTTAATACCGACAAGGGAAATTAATCACAAGGGAAATGTAGGGTTTGGTCCCTTTGTATAATTGTTTTTTATTATTTCTCTCACATCCATTCTCGGATCAAGCTGGCTACCTAACAAGAGGGCTTGAGTTCGAATCCCGATTCGAGCGGAGTTTTGTTTGCTGAGCGCCCAAGGAGATCACGAAAACTTTCACCCCCCCCCCCCCCCCAACTTGTTAACAAAAGAGATTGGACCATAGCGCACTGAGCGTGGTCTAAGCATGAAAGATGCCCTATATAAAAGCAATTTTACGAAAAAGGTTTTTAAAAAAATGAGCTTAGTCTTACACTTGTAACTGGTATCACAAATGTCCTTCAAAAGTCATCTACACTTAGTCTGACTAATGCAACATATGCACACTGTGTAGTGTGTACATAATTTTATGTCAATTCACTTTCAAGGCTACTGGAGAAGGCAGCCAGGGAGAACACTGCTGCTGGGTTGTGACGAGTAATTTATGTAGCGCGCGCTGCGATATTGACCTAATTCAATTTAGTGTCCGGCAGATAGCAAGGATTCACACCCACACATTTACACATACACAACCACACACTCACGTCAGAACGTTTGGGTTAATCACAATTATCTGACTGAGTTGATTCTGTGTTTAATTTGTTCTCTCAACTATGTTTAGTACATACAGTGTGCTTTTTTGTGGAAGTCAAACAATAGAATAGAATACTCTATTCAAGTCACTCCTTCATGGAACCTGGACAGCTGATCTCAAAAACGACTCTAACGATTTTCATAGAAGCTTAGCAGTTGATGTATAGCGCTGAGAAGAGAATTACTAGCTCGTTGGCCACATTGGGAAAGCTCTAGTTTGACCGTTATCCTTTTTTCTAATAAAAACAAAAATAAATTTTAATTTGGCTATAGGATTGTAGGTCCAGAGCCATCATCGGTTTTGAAAGGACTATCACGTTCTTGAAAGGACTATCACGTTCGGGAATTTCCTAGTGTAAGGCTTTTAAGATTTTAATTAATTAATGTCCAGGAAAATTTTGTGCACTGTATAGGTATAGTCTAGGTATAAATTATTGGAAAATTATAAAGTGTAGATCTATACATTTGCCGAACCAGGATTGTTTCTCGCACACCAAATCTCGGATCAAGTTGAAACTTTACACAATTATACATTGGCATAGATTAGACATGAATCAATAAAAAAAAAAAGCCAATTTGTCAATAATCTACTGGTAATTAATTATTTCTTTTTATATCAAGACAGATACGGCTGAATATGTCAGATTTCGTCTTCTTTATTTGAGAATCCATATATATATCCCCACATTCATACTCGGGTCAAGTTGAAACTTTAAACAATTATTTTTTTTTTCCTAAAAATAGAAAGACATAAATCAATTACAATTTTTTACCAATTTGTCAATTAATTATCTGTATTTAATTACTTTGTTTGATATCGAATAAGGAAAATAGCCTCTACATTATTGAGAAATATAGTTGTAAGTGCTTAGTTCTTTCCCTTAGATAAGCTTTGTTTTTTTTTAAGGGATTTTTTATATTTTGCTACTTTATTGTTTGCACTTGGATAATTTTGTCCCAGATAGGGAAAGAATAAAGATTTATGACGCACCGTTTAAGCCAGATTCGAGTAAATCTCCTACATAAAAGGGTTTATTAACTTTATTTACATAGCCGAATGTGTCAAAGGCGAGCCGAAAGGGCATCCATAAAGTGTATTACCGTTCACATTCAGAGCGATGTCTCGTGTTGGCTGTCGAATCAAAAAAATAAAAAGATGGATTGGAAATGTGTGCAACGTCTGCTAGCTTTCTGGAATTGAGATGGAAAATACATTAATCACGTGACTAATGTTAATGTGACTATTTCAAGTGCAGAAGTGATGCACTGCTGACCGATTAATGGATACAAGTTTATCATGTCTAAAATACAGTACTATAACTAATGCCAAGACTTTCATGTCATTATTTCAGTACTCTATTGGCACTTTTATTGGTATATGTATATTCATTACATTCTTGTTTTTACCTCCATTATGAGTGTCAGTGATATCAAGACACTAACTAAATTCCCTGAAACTACGTATCGCATCCAGTGCCGGATCTCAGTAAGTGGAGGCCCTGTGCAGAATTATTGTGGAGGCCCCTAGCATCACCAATCTGCTATGTAAATGCATTCAATAATATTAATGAATCTTTAAAAAAAAAATCGGTATATCATATCTGTAAAGAAAGAAATATGGAACTAGCAATTTCATCTCATTTCTTTTCTTATATTTAATATGGACATTTTGTTTGAATATTAACATTTTTTAAAGTAGATGCCCGTATTAAGGATGAGACCTGGGAAGCAATTGCATCACTTAAACGTTTATTTCATTATTAAATCGGAAATGGCGGTGAAAATTGTGATTTGGTATGTGTAATCTGTTTCGACATTAGATAACAAGCTTGTAACATTTCAGAGATGATGATTAATTAGAGCAGTGTTTTCCAAACTGTGTTCCGGGAAACCGTAGTGTTCCTCGAGGCCTGACTATGTGTTCCGCGAACTACTGGAATAATTATCCACATGTATGACGTACGAAACACTGGTAATGTGTTCCGCTAAATACTCACAATTTACAAAGTGTTCCGTTAAGGGAAAAGTATGGAAGACACTGAATTAAAGGGTTGCAACATAATATTGAAAAAGTACAAATGATTAGATTAATTAATTGATGGATTGCAAAGAAAATAAATTTCTCTCTGTCTTCATTGTGATTCCTTTAGTACATTTTAATGCATGCTTTGTGAGACGAAGACCAGAAGTATATCTTGCACTTCTATTTGTTTATCTCCCTTCCAAAAATTTCTCTGGTTGTCTCCCTTCGAGATGCAGCCTGTATTTTTCTAAAGAATGAAACTTTCTGGAATTTAACCGAGCCCAGTATCTAGATCTTCAAAAATAAGCTCAGACTTTATTGTATTTATGTTTCAGGTCTGTCTCACTATACTAAAGTGTTGGAAAATGTGGAGGATTCGGTGGTTTTTGACGAGGTGAGTCATCACTTTAATGTTAAGATTAAACTATTTTAGCTCAAATACTATTAATATTATTTTGAGTACCTTTTTTTTTTTTTGTTGCTTTGTTTGTCCCCTACCTTCACTACGTATTAAATCTTGTTTTAAAACTGCGTATATTAATTATATAATAATGTGAATTGCTTATAAATTCTTAGATTTCGCTAAACAAAATTGAAGGATTCAGTTAAATCATTAGCATCTAGTACACCTCAGCAAGTGCTCGTTAAGGGTTAAAGCTTGAGCCCTATTAACTCTTTCTCTCCGTAATTATTTACCACGTTCTAGTGGAATAAACGTTGGTATCGTCAGCTAGGAGAGAAAGAGTTAAAACCCTTGACCAAAGGGAAGGATTTTACCCAGAGGGATGAGAGATGACTCTCCACCGATACCTCTGCCTTAACTTATGGACATTAGTCGGAGGCTCTGCTCACTGTTGTATAGCAGAAATGTTTGCCGTTTATTTATTGACCTGGTCATGCTCCCTCGCCTACATAAATCTACCCCCCCTCTCCCAACATCCCTTCCCCTACAGCCCCCCTTCCCCTACAACTTATCTTCCCAGCAGTTATCTAAAACAACGCCGTAGCCTGTATTTACAACTGACATAATAGATCGAGATGATTTTTTCTTTTAGTGTGTTGGTCGTGGTGGGGGGGGGGGGGGGGAGATTAGTGACGTAAAACTTGCCCCTGCCGCCCTGACACAAGTACGACTTGCATGCCAATCTCACTTATCATCTCTTTTTTTTTGTGGGAAAGATTATTTCAGAAGGAGTTTTAGTTCTGAATTCTGACGAAATAGATAACGTTTATGACTAAGTTGCATCCTTGATATAGCCAAGAACGTTCGACAAAGGGTGATAAGCAAGAGGGAACATTCCTGCAGACGATGATTTCGATTGTTTAGAAATATGATTTAGATCAAGTTAAAAATATGTATATCGAATATAATTGGATGTAGTTATCAAAATCAAAAATTAAAAACATTGAACCACAATTAACAAACAGAAGATCAAAACCTAATGAAATACTCTGACACACAGATAGAGGCACTTTTCTGATTCCTTATGCTATAACGAATTCGAACAAGTGCTCCTTCTTCCTTAGAACCCTTTAAAGAATGGAATGCGTTGCCTGAATCAGACATGAAAACCAATGACTTAGTAATAAGCAGAGTTTAAGTCATTGATTGACATGCATGACTAAATTGACACATGAAATGCATAGGACATAATTGTTTTTATTTTTTTTTAAGTCATGTCTGTAATATATAAGATATTTTATTCATTTTGAGGATCTATTATTAAATTGAAAGCGTGTAATTAAACTGTGCATCTATGTGTAACTGAGTGAGAAAAAATATTCTGTTCAATAATATACAGAGTTGGGGTGAAACGTGATACGAGTTATAACTCCAGAAGACCTGAAAATCAACATGTGGAAACATCATAATATCAGTACTTTCTATGTCAAGTATTTAACCCCAGATATGTGTATTTTTTAGTGCTCTGAATACCTCCAAAACCAACAGTATCTTTTTTTTTCATCAGTGGCGTAGCACTCATGACGCGCAGGGGTTCAATGAATCTGGGCCCACGACCGTAAGTGACCCACGACCGTTAGTGGCCCACAGCCCTTGGCGTAGCAACAATGGCGGAAAGGCGCTGACCAGGTGGGGCCCTCGTGAGAACTTCAGGATGACACTAAAGAAAAAAAAAATATTGCATTTTTGTAAACATTAATCAAACATAGAATCTGAAAAGCTCACACAAAATATCAAGAACGTCGCACGAAATTTTATATTAGTTTTAAAACATTAACCCGTGTTTTAAAGCTAGACTTAATGCACCAGGAGGCTTGGATTGCTTCATTGTAAGGAACTGCTTTCCATCGGGTTTATTGTAATGGTGGCTAGCCCTTATTGTACGTTTGAGAGGACTATTGTTTCCGCATCGTCCCATTCCTTTTTCCATGTATGTTCATAAACCATTGATAGATTTCGTTTTAATTGGGCTGGGGGGGGGGGGGAGAAAGTTTGTTATAGAAAATATTAATGTGTTGTACAGAAAAAAAGGAGCTAATTATTCAATTTTTTTAAACCTTTATGTGTTTCTTTTATTTTTTATATTTAAAAATTTTAAATCATAATATATTATTCTGTAAAGGAGTCTGGAGATATTTACACCTAATCTGATATCTTAATTGAGTCAGATGTGATACCAAAACTTTTTTAATCCAATCAAGTACATGTTGTGAAAAAGTGGAAGTCTTCATTACGTTGTTTTATTGTCTTCTGTATTGTGTAAAAAATGTTAACAACACAATAAAAAAAAAGGAGCTGAAATCTAAACAAACAAACCAACAGAAGGTAACATTAAATATTAATCAAGCGAAAAAAAACATCAGTGTTTTACATTGACTACAAACATATACAGTTACAATGAATAGCGCAATTTGAGAGCAGGTTGATAACAAAAATCTAGTAGATAGAGAAATGTCTACATTGAACATGGAATGATGTTTTTCTCTGACCAATGCTTAGTATTTATTTGGTTCATAGATCTTAAAGAAGGTTAATACCATTATTTTTATACAAAAACCTCTAACCAGTCTTGATTTAAAATTGTTATGAATATTGAAATTTAACCGGAAAACAAAGCGCATCTTACACCATGCATTTATTGTTTGTTGGCCTTTTCAGCCTCAACGATGGATCGCCTCGGACCGGCGGCGCATATGCTGAGAACCAGAAGACTGTAGAATTGGCTGAACTAATGCTCCAATTAGTGAACGATTCCCATATATGGTTAAAATATAAACTGCGAGGCTAAAGCTATAATGGTGCTTACAATCTGAGTGGATAGTATAATGACCTTCGGGCATTGCTTCATCAAAAGACGCATTATGCTCACTGTGCTAACCACAACTTAAACTTGATTTTAAATAATTCCGTCAGCTGTGAATTTTTATGACTTAGAATATGTTTTCACTCACAGCTTCTCAAGATGGGTGCATCTTGAATCCAGTAGGAAGTGCATGATTTATAGGACACTCAACAAATGTTGCCCCACAAGGTGGTCCTCAAGAAATGATTCTTTAGCACCAATGAGATTCAGATATTTTGATGTCTTAAAGCTGTTAACACAAATGACTTTGTGTTCCTCATTGGAAAAACAAAACAACTCCTGGAAGCTGCAGAACTTAGAGGAAAATTAGAAACATTCGATTATATTGTTTTGATTATTGTTTATTACAAAATTGTAAGCGCAGTCAGCGTAGCGTCAAAAATGTTGGAAAGTGAGCAGCAAGATCTACATAAAGTTAACAGAAAAAGATCTAGATGGAAGTAAATCATTGAAGAACTGACTTTTAGAGGGCAAGAAATGATGCTGCTTAGGTAGCTCCTGCTTGGGATGGTCCTACAGTTTTCTTTTTGCACTACACCATTGCTGAAAGTTAAACAAGAATTTGATGAACCTACCGCTAATTATGGTTAAGAAATAATTTAAGAGAAGACTTTCAAAATCAACATTCTAATTCAACTTATTTTACAGAACTATCATTGTTATTGTTTCGCAATTGCCTGACAGATTTCATGAAGATAAAGCATTGTCATCGTGTCTGAATCGTTAATGCCCTGTTTCATTTCAACTACAAACGACAAAGAGTTAAATGATGTCACCTTTCTTCTAGTCCCATTTCACCAAGAGGATACTGCATTCGAATATGGCTCATGGGTTCAATCCTTTAAAGAAGCCTTTCATAACGGCATATTGAATCTCTGTACGAGATTTGGCTGTTTTTGTTGTTGTTTTTTTATCGTAAACAGCTATATGAGATTCGGCTGCTCTTATCATAGACAGCTATATTTTATCATCATGTTTTCCAAATATTGACACAGCATGAAAGAATGAAAGGCCAGAATGTAATAAAGATTAATTATGTACACATACACTAATATGTGTGCATTTGTCCTCCCCCCCCCCCAAAAAAAAAAACAAATATGCGGGGATTTCCCCCTTAAACCCTCCCAGAAAAAAATCCTTGCTACGTAACTATTTCATTGATACGCAAATTAAGACCCGCGGGCCGCGGGTAATATATGGCTAGTAGATTAATATTCATTGACAATCGGACAAAACTAGAGCACACGTTTCTTTTTCAAAAGCATACGACATATTGCATTGAAGTAAATAATGGACACAATCCATATATATCAATTAATTAATTTAATACAACACAAAATAAAAGCCAAAAATAACTATTTTAAGATGTGATAACGACATATTAAAAAGTCATCCTTTTTAGAAAACATATTTTATGAAAGAAAAATATTTTGTGCAATATAGAATTTGGATATTCTAAAATATTTAATTATTCAATTTCTAATGGTACACCAATTTCATATCATTAAATTTACTTACTTTAATTTAAAAAAATCAGCTTTTGATTGCTGGGAATATTCATTTGGAAGGTCAATAAGTATATTAACTTACAAATAAAAACATAAAAAAAAAAGCCCACAAAAGAGGCACATAAAGCCCAAAAAAGAGGCAAAGAAAAGAGGCCTAAGGCCCAAGGATTCCTATGATGATAAAGCTAAAACTGAATTGCGCAAATTCTGAGGTTTCCTTTAAAAAAAATAAAATATTATCAATTTTAAACGTGAACTGTTGTGTACATGTAAGCTAATGCTAGTGTCTTATGTGTTGTTTGCAATGCAATCTCCTCAGTACTGAATAAAAAAAAAACAGTAAATTTCTTAATTTAAACCAAGAAATTGTAGATGTAAAAATCCCCTGTCCAACCCCCGTAGTTAAAATCAAAGCTTACGCTGATGATACCACACCACTTCCCACCTCAGATAAAGACATAACCAAAATTATAGAGAAATTTACAATATTTGTGAGGGCGAGCGGGTCCAAAATAAACTTTAATAAATCCTCCATTTTGGGACTGGGTAGGTGGGAAATACCCCCCAACATCCCCTTTAACCTTAGAATACAAAAAGAAATAAAAGTATGTGGCATCGTGTGGACAAGCAACCCGGCGCACAATTGCAATGAACAGTGGGCGGAGATTCTGGCCCACACGAAGAACTCGAAAATTCCGAGAAAGAGGCAAAGAAAAGGAGCAAAAGCCCAAGGATTCCTGGGATGTAAACAGCTCGACAGCTGACGTCAAAAACCAAAAAGGTGAGGTATCCTTTAAAAAAAAAATTAAAAATGTCACACTGACACCAATAAAGCTGATTTTTCCAAATTATTTCAATTTCTCGTGTATAAGCGACCTCCTCATTTACTCTTAATAAAATTCATGCTTGATTATGATTGTTTGCATGCATAAATAAACCCAAAAAAGGTAAGGACATCAAACGCGAGTCAGAAATACTATTCCGGGTGTAAACATCAAATTACTTTCCATGTGTGTTTCTGACAATAACAAATTTGTCCAGGAATTAAATGATTTCTACAGTCGATTTGACTGCCACAACTTTGAGAAAGACCACAATGAGTTATTGGCATCATTTGACAACAGCAATCTAGATCCAATCTCAGGAACTGTTGAATACACTAGAAGTGACCAAAATGTTCTAAAAAAAAAACACTGCCAAATCTTCGGGACCCAACAAATTAGGTGGAGAACTATCTGAATTTGAACGTTTGCAAGCTTGGGCTCTTAACGCCCACAATATGTAAAAGCGAACGGGCATGTGTCAGGCACGAGAGAGCTAAACACTTGAGCGACGCAGTGGTGCGTTCTGTCACCAGTATTGTATACCATCTACACCAATGTCATTCAGAGCCAATCCGCTAATACTACCATCATAAAATTTGTAAACGACACAGAAATCACCGGCCTTATTGCAGGTGAGGAACATCTGCACCGTTCAACAATTAACAATTTTGACCAATGGTGTACAGACAACTTTCTAATTTTAAATGATTTAGGAAACATGAAGACCAACTTGCAAAAATTCAGATAAACAACCAAACAATAAACCAAGTGCAAGACTATAAATACCTAGGTAAAACCATCAAAAATAAACTGAGAGTGAACACTGTCAAAACCTTTACATCGAAATTCATGAACGCAACTAAGAAAATTTAAAATGGACAAAACAATAATCAATCTTTTCTATACAGCAACTATCAGCAGTCTAATTAACTTATCCATCACCTGCTGGTATGGTAATACTTCACTGGCACACAGGCACAGATTAAACAGACTAATTTAAAAAAGCATCGTATACCACTCAAATACAGCAAAAACTTTTTCATGCAAGATGCCTTTCCAAAACACTCACGATCATTGTGTCAGATCTGAATGTGGCTGAGTGGTAAAGCGCCTTGCTTCCGAACCGGGGACCGGGGTTCGGATCCTGGTGAAGACTGGGATTTTTAATTTCAGGCTTCGGACGCTTCTGAGTCCACCCCAGCTCTAATGGATACCTGACATTAGTTGGGTAAAAGTAAAGGCGGCTGGCCGTTGTGCTGGCCACATGACACTCTCGTTAACCATAGGCCACAAGGTCTGAAAGGATTTCTAAAACAGAAAGATTTTTTAAAAATCTCCTTTATCCCACTTTCGGTCAGAGTGTTACACATGACTACGCAAACCCAGTTGCGACCTACAATATTTTCCGATCTCGTGCAGACAAAGCCGTTGTCCACCGACCTTCTATTTCACTTTTTCTTTCAGACTTCTCTTCCAATTTTCAGCTAAGTTTTGAGAATACTCTGAATATGGTAATACTTTAATGGAGAATCAAGATGATGATATAGGAATAACGGATGTAACATTTCAAGAACTGTTTGGAATAAGTACTAATGAAGAGCTTAAAGTACAATTTAAAAAATTGGTATTAGCTCTTATAGCTTCCCAAAGAAAATAACTAATATGTATCGACGCTATCTGCGATGGTCATTGGTCGTTATCGTTATTCCATCTTCATATCTAGTGGGGAAAAAAGGTTTCAGAGAGGTTGCCAACCTTTTGATTATAATTTCTAAAAAAAAAAAAATTAACATCACTAACCAAGAAGTTTCAATATTAAACCTTATTAAATTGAAGCCAAATATTGAAATGATAATATCAAAGTAAACAACTAGTGACAGTTAGGCGTATATCTTTTGTTTGGTAAATTCATGTAATAAATATTACATTTTAGTTTAGCTTCATTCTGAGTGTAATTATTCATTGATAATTATACACGATACAAAAGTAAGAAAAATGTATGCATTTGAGGTAGATGAATAGCGAAATCTGGGAAAACATGGCAAGACAAAAAAAAAAGTTTTAGAACCACTGGTTTAAAGTTTCAACTTCATCCGAGAATGGGTGTGGGAGAAATAACGAATACATTTATATAAGGGGACCAAACCCTACATATTTAAACATATCCGTGAATACTGAAGGATTAGTTTCCCTTGTTAGTATTACGCAAAATAATTAATTACCAGTAGTTAATTGACGATTGGTTGATTCTTTTCAATTCATTCATGTCTTTTCTAGGCCAGCGAATAATTGAGTAAAGTTTCAGCTTGATCCGAGAATGGGTGTGGGAGAAATAACGTGTACAAACTTTTTACGAGACAGACACAATGAGCTGCTATAAGCTTTGTAAAAAAAAAATATGACAGTCGCAAGTGTTTATTTTGTATGATATACATTTGTTTGACTAGAGGGCCTCGCAAAATATAACTAGCCCACACCAAGTTTAGGCTTAGCGCCCCCACTGACTAGCGCAAAAAAAAAAAAAAGGCGTGGGTGCTTAGATTCTGCGAGGCGGGCTGAAGGGTGCGGGGGGGGGGGAAGTAATAAAATTTCTGTACCTTCCCCAGAATGTATTCAATAAATCCGGAACAATTAGTCACGTGATTAATAGAATGAGATCATCTGTTTGATAGAGAAGATATGACATTTCTCAGGTCGTTATACCTTGTGACCTTTTCTGAATGCCTTAAGGTCGAGATCGCTATTAACTGTGTTTAAATATATTTAGATCTATTTGTTGACACTGTCATCGCAGTAATCACAGTAATCGTTACATGTCTTTCTCTTTGTGCCTCTGTCTCTCTGTCTCTTTATCGCGTTGTCTCTCTATGTTCTTTTCTGTATTTATCTGTATGTTTATCGCTCTTTCGCTGTCTCTCTCTCTATATGTTTCTTTGTTTCTCTCTGTCTACCTATCTCTCTATCTTCATGTCTCTCTTTGTTTACTTAACTCTCCGCTGTTCACTCCTTTTCTCTCTCTATCTTTCTCTCTTTCTCTCTCCTCTTCTATCCTTCTTTGTCTTTGTCTCTCTTTCTCTCTCTCTTTTTCTCTCTTTCTCTTTTCTAACGCTCTTTTCCTTCTTTCTCTTGTCTCTCTCTCTCTTCCTCTCTCTCTTTCTCTGCCTTCTCTCCCTCTTTCTTTCTCTGCCTCATCTCTCTCTCCACCTCTTCCTTGTCTCTCTCCCTCTCTCTATTTCTCTCTTTCTCTGCCCTCCAGCTATTCGACGAAGCATCACTCTTCTCAATCTACTCACTCTCCTGCCACTTAAGTACATGTCCACTACAGAGATGCTCTAAGGAGAGTTCATCCTATTTTCACTAAACGGAAACGGAGGGACGAATCTGTAATATCCCAGCTGTCTCGGGGGCAGCATTACAACGAGTCGTGTCATTGGCTTACTTAAACATGTCGGTACGTTATACCTAGTGTTAAGAGGAGGGGATTGAAGGAGGAATGCGTTGAAAGAGTCAGGATAAGGTGACCTAGGTCTCGAGCATGTTTCTCCATTTATCTTTTGTTTCATATTTGACCCCACCCCCCCACTCTCTCAGTCTTTTACTCACATACTCCCCCTCCCCTTCCCACTATACCGCCAGAGTCTCAAGCGCTCACACCCTCACTTTCCACAAATGGCCTAATAGTTTAATCCTTTGTCCTTCACCCCCCCCCCTTTTTTTTTTCCTCTTTGTTTTTCTAGATTATATGATCAGTCATTATTGATTATTAGAATACTTTTTTTTTTCACATTCAGGTGGTACCACGCCTAGTGTCATGGTGGCCGTCGTCGCTACATCACGTTCCCACTAAACCAAGAGCGACAGTCCTCTTTTATCTCTTTCATTTCGTATCGATTCAAAACAAGAAACAAAAAATAAAATGCGTGTTTCCTCCTCTTGAAAATATATCTCTTAGAGGGAATGACATGGTTCAGGTTGGAGAGCTCCACACGGCTAGTTCAAATACATCGTTGTAGGCGTAGTAATGCCCAACTTGAATTAAACTTATTCACAGTGTTGTTAACCAAAAAAATATTATTTTTTTTTTTACAAAGCTGATATCGACTGTCTGCCTGTCCAGTTGGTACCAGAAGTATATCCTTCTCCCATACAACTGGCGGATCCAGGGGGGGGTGCGGTATGGGCGATCCCCCCCCCACTCGGCCCGAATGGTGTGTGTAGGGGGCGGGGGAGCGGATGAATTTTAGTATACAAATGTATTACTCATGTCAATAATACTGTTACGTCTCTCCCACTAGTAACAACATCACACTAACTGTCCAAAAACCTAGCCTTGCTCCGCCTGACTTCACACACCTTACTGTTTCTTACTTCGCCTCGTAGTGGTCACATTGCGAGGTAACGTGAAGTGTCGTGAAGTGTCCTGACTCAAACACACTTGCTCTTATATGGGGTCTCTACTGGCCTTCCAGAACAGGATGGAACATCGCTTGACCACTCAGGTTGATTACAATCGCCGTGACTTGCGTACGTAATATTTACACACAGGTCGTTGCCGAATCTATAATACAAACGTTAAGTCTGCCCTTCTATACGGTTTAGAAACTTGGAGAGTCACTAAAACAAATATGGAAAAGCTCCAGACCTTTGTTAACAGATGCCTATGCCGGATATTAGGAATTAGGTGGCCAGAAAAGATAACTACTATCGATTTGTGGGAGAAAACTAGACAAAAGCCCATAGCCCAAGACATCACAAAACAAAAACGGAGCTGGATAGGACACACCCTGCGAAAACCAGCTACCAATGTTGCAAGGCAGGCACTTGACTGGAACCCACAAAGAAAGAGGAAAGTGGGCAGACCCAAGCAAACCTGGAAGAGGTCAGTCATCAGTGAAGCTGAGGGTACTGGAATGACATGGGAGCAAATGAAGAAAGCTGCTCAGAACCGAGTTCGGTGGAGAGGTGTGGTTGCGGCCCTATGCTCCCCTGGGAGTACACAGGATTAAGTCAAGTCGTTGCCGAACTGGCGTGTACTGTCACTGGTCACGGTTGACCGCTCGTCTAGCACTGGACTGGGGCGATTTGCGTCGGCTAAAACACACACACAACCTACGACCATCAGTGTCACCACCGGGTTTGTAACAATACATACTAATTATTTATATTTCAACCTATTTTTAGAATATTTCACCCCCCCCCCTTTCTAATATGTTGACCAATTTTGTGGAATGGGGAGGGGGCGATGGCATTCATTAGCCCATAAACTGAACTATGTGGTTAAAAAACAAAAGTTTTCTTGCTGGATATTTATTTATAAATAATCAGTAAATATTGTCTTGTGATGAAATAAAGATCTCAACAAGTAGACCGGCTTTAGTGGCTAAGGGGCTTAACTTATGCAGGAGTTATTACGAGTGTGCTGTATACGAGTGTGCTGTATAAGATAAGGGTCTCAACGAGAATGTTATTGAGTTTCTAAAGGCAAGGAGGCAGAACAAAGTGGTGTTTTTTTTTGTTTAGAGTTTGATTTGTCGTGTGTGGAGATTGTTTCCACAGTTTCACCCCTATGTCTTGACCACTGCTGGACCTCGGCTTGACCACTGCTTTGTGTTCTATTTCCAGATGTTCGAGTGGCCCGTGGCCAGGCCCATTGAGGCCGAGGAAGTGATTGACATACAGATCTACAACTACAACAAGTACCTAAGCAACAGGTGAGCACTTTCTGTCAATGTGAGCTGAAGGATTGTCCGCTGTCCTCTCTCCCTCTTCTTTCACCTCCGCCACACCCCCTCCACCCGCAAATCACGTGGTGTTAGGTGTCAACGGTGTTTCTTTAAAAAATACAGTGAACAAAAGGACAAATGCCATATGAAGAAAATACCCAGAAAAAAACAAATATCCATTTGCAGCAACAAACATTAAAATCAACTGCCCAGAACAATTTCGTAATTTTACCATCTAGTAAAAAAAAAAAGTGCCATGTATTTTAGGAGGATATTTTATGTTTTAAATGTTTCAGCATCATCTCATCTCTGAATGTGGTCATTAATAGGGCATAGGCCACCAACCAGTTTCCTCCAGGGGTCTCGTCTAAGGGCGAGTCTCTCCAGCTGTCCCCAAGTCTTACCCATCTGCTTGGCGTCTGCATCCACATCTCGGCTCCATGTACCCATGTATTTCTGGGAACCCCTCTTTCTTCTTTCATTGGGGTTTCCAGGTGAAGTATTGTGACCAAAAGAAAATATGCTGCCGAGGACAAACGCAGACGGCGAAAAGAAAATCTAAATCGACCACCTGCGGACAATGGTTATGCTTGCCCTAGATGTGGCAAAATATGTAGGTCACAGCTGGGACTGCGCGGCCAAGGGAAATACTGCATTCCTCACCAATCTTCGGACTCGAAGACTAGCCTTGTTATTATTATTGCGATGATTTATGCAGGCTTGCGAGGGGTGTGGACTTTCCATCGCCAGCGTCTCAAGAGGATCTACTTTTCAATGGGCTGCTGCTTTGTTCTTGCTTCAGCTCCTCGTCAGTGATCTTGTCTGGCTGGTGGACATTAATGACTTTCCTGAGGCAGGTTCTGATGAGCACCATGGGTTTTTTTTGCATGGTGGTGATGGTGGTTCTCCAGGTCTCTGCTCCATAAAGTAGTATTGGCTGGAAGGCTGTTATTGCTTTACCGATGCGGGTTCTGACATCCGCATCTGTTTCTACATGGTTGTCCAGGATACCGCCAAAATAAGTGAAGCTTTCCGCTTCGCATTGTACTGTGATCGGTGTCTGTTTATGGCACGACCCAGTATAGCTGGGGATTTTCCTGCATCCGATGGTGGGTTTCAGAGAAACCCTGGTCATCTGCAAGGTCGGGATCGTCCAACTATTTCCTATTAGAGTTTAACTTTATTGTGTGTGCTAATCAAGAAACATTTTTAAGGCTTAAGCTCGAAATGTTACTATATCTAGTTACCCCCTACTTCCCCGAAATCATAAAACAAAAAGACTAACACAAGTTCAGGCTCCATTCCTTAAAGTATAACAATTCTTTCCGTCTTTCTTCTTGTAGATTGGTCGGGACGTTCCGCATGATACTGCAGGAGCTGATTGAAGTCGGCTGCGTCAAGATCTCGGACTGTCTCCTTGACAACAACAATGTGGTCATGAAGGTAGGGTCATTGTGACATTATGTTTTCTTGACCTCTGGCCTAGAAGGTTCTTGAAGGATACGCGCTTTAAGCGACACACACTCACACACACACACAAACTCACGTTACTGACAGCCTGAGTTAATATTTTTACATATAAATTAGTTGCTGGTGCTTCTTGCTCTTCCGAACCTCCCCCCACCCACACACACACACACACACACACTTCCCTCCTCATGCATACAAAGGAGTCCATTATGAAATATATATGGGACATAACTTAATGTATTGGGCCATTCAGATTGGGTAAGAGGAAATGGAGAGAGACGACCACGACAAAAGCAAGGGGAAACGATCCAAGAAATATCTTAACTACCGAAATAGATCGATGAGTTACGGACTGTCTTGTCTTACTATTATTATTCTAATAAGTCAATTTTATTTTCGAGTGTCAATGTATTGTTAAAGTTTATCTTCACTATATAAATAACAATACTGAAACGATTAGTATTAGAATACTTGTAGATAGTAGTCGACCTACTTGCTAACAGCGTCATCCTTTCTATTAATATCATCCTTTCTTGTTATTAAATATGCAATTATATTTTGCTTATCTTTTAACAATTTCTAAAACTACAAGTTCGGGTTTTCAACAACCTTTTATTAGCGAGTATATTTTTACAATCATATTACAGAACGGCCCATGAAAGAGGCACATAAAGCCCAAATAAGAGGCAAAGAAAAGAGGCATCAGGCCCAAGGATTCCTATGATGATAAAGCTAAAATTGAATAGCGCAAATTCTGAGGTTCCTATAACAAAAAAAAAGTGTGGCGATTTAGCTTAGCGATTTTTTAACATTCTAGGTTAACAATTAGTCTAGCAATTGAGTCGAGCTATTTAGTCTAGCGATTCAGTATGACAAGCTCATTTAGTTTAGCAATTTAATCTACAATTAGTCTAGCAATTAAGTCCGACATATTCATATAAAAGTCAAATCTCGAGCGCATCTCTTCGCTAATAACATTGTTCATTATCTTCTCAGACCACGGTGACATTTGAGCTGTCTTACAACGCTCCGGACGGGTCCGTGGGGCTCTGGCAGAAGGGAGGTTTTGAAAAACTCAAAAGTCGAGAGCTGCGGAGAGGGCTGAATGAGGAGGAGAGGTTGAATGAGTTGAACAAGAGGGAGGATGCCTTTGTGGGGGATCAAGATAGGTAAGTCATATATAGGAGGATTAGAGAGGTGAGTAGTTAGAGGAAATTAGACAGGTAAGTCTTTAATGGGGATTACACAGGTTGAGTCTTTATTGTAACTTAGGCGTGTCGTTAATGGGAATTCGACGATTCATTAATGGTAGTTCGACAGGTAAGCCGTGAATGGGAATAAGGTGAATCATTTAATGAGAGTTAGACCAGTGAATAATCAATGGGATTAGATGGTGAGTCATTAATGGAGATTTGACAGGTGATTTATTTATGGGGATTAGACATATGAGTCATAAATGGGATCAGACAATTGAGTCATTAATGGAGATTAGACAGGTGAGTCATTTACGGGAATATGACAGATAAATCTTTAATAGGGATTTAGACAGGTGAATCATAAATAGGGTTTGAAGGCGAATTATAATATAGGGCTAGACAGACGAAACAAGATTTGGTTTATATTGTAAACGAATCAAATCAATGTCATTTGGTATGAAATTCAGACGTCGCCCTTTGACTCACATGAAAACATTCTATGTATGGAGACCAAACTAACCCAAATCCAAGACTTTCTAATCAACATGTCATGAACTTTTGCTGTGGCTTAAATAACGTTGCTGATTTTTTTTTTCAGAGACTCTGACTCTGTTACCTTGAGTCCATCCCTGTCCATCAAAGGGTCAATGCTGAGTCTTACCTCCAAATCATCCAACAGTAAATCTCCCAAAAGGTAACTCCAAAAAACGCAGTGGCGTGACGCCCGCTCTCGAGAGAATTAGAAGACTAAAACATTTCTCTTCCTTACAACTACAACTATTATCCTCAATTTGAATTAGTTATTGTTATGCAGTGGCGTAGCTAGGGTGGGGGAGGAGGGGGGAAATTGGAAAATCCCCCGGGCCCCCATATGAGTGTGTGTTTTTTTTACATTAAAAATTAAATGTTACGCAAAATGCAGGGGCCCACATGTAGGTCAAGCCCCGGGGCCCGCAAACGATGGAAAATTCCTAGCTACGCCCCTGTTGTTATGTTTCTAATATAGAATTATAGATTTGTTCATTGCAGTTTTTATTTTTTTTTAAGTCATAATTTTATTAGATTGACATTGTGTAATGATTACATCAGAGATGTTGAACTATAGCGGAAATAAAACAACACTATAAATAGCTAGCCTTTTGGTGCATCCGATGTACAGATTAAAGGACGTAGTCCTAGAGTTGATATGTTGTTTTTTTAAATTATAGGACAATTTGTATGCCACTTACGCGCTGCAGAATCAAATTTTCCTAGCTCTTGCATTTGTAGCCAAACTTTTTGTTTTTAATTTAGTTGGCAGCATTTCAGTTTAGCGTCCTTGACATTGTTTCTTTCGTTGTAAAAATTCCTAATGTTAAATATTTAATCCGAAATTTATTAATTTTTTAAAATCAAACTAGATAAATGTATCCATGCAAAGTGGGTATTCAAACGAAGTACTATTAAAACTCTCAGTTACAAATGTGTTCATAAAAGGCATCTGATGATGTCCGGTATTTTCAATCAAGCTCATTATTTTATAGCCTAAGATACGTAATGGACCTCATTCACCAATCGTAAACAAACAACATTTAGCCACGTGATTCTTTATCTCTTCTATACAAATTACGATCTAATTATAATCAAGAATGGTGATCACGTGACAGTTTTTTGTCCGTTGTTTCATCAATATTATCACGTGACCGTTCGTTTTTGGTGAATGAGGTCCATTCTCATTCATGGCTAGAAAACTGAAGACTGTATCTATATGTTAACATATCTGTAGAGTGCCTTGCTCCTTTTTACCTGTCTGATTTCATAGCCCCTTTTATTGGACCGCAGATAGACTTTATATATTTTTTTGTTCAGTAGACAGGAACAATATTTTTCTGTAACAATAAAAATGTTGCTTTTTTTTTCACAAATTTCAGTCCAGGCAGTAAAACTCTGGGGTCAGTGGTCAAGATGGCGATGATGAAGCGGTCAAGGCAAACTATATCAGATACTGAGGAGGACAGAATTACTTTGACTGACCAACAAGACCCAGGTACACATTTTTAATTCATACTTCTATGTTGTAAATATAGGCCCTTGAGATGCATGACCTTAATCGAGGGACACTCAGAGGCGTACCTAGTGATGGGCGGGATGCGCGGGCCGAACGGGAAATCATATGGCGAAGAGCATCAAACTTTTTCTTATACAATACAGACGTTACTTCAAAAAAGAAGATGATTACTTCCTAAGCGTGATGCATCTGGTAATGCATGTTAACCAATTACAAAACTTCTGCCAAGTCACTGGTTTTCATGGCTGGCTCAGGCAACCCATTCCATGCTCTAATGGCACTAGGGAAGAAAGAGCATTAGTACAAATTTGTCCTAGCAAATGGAACGAGGAATGTGCCTTTATTATACCTAGCATACAAACATCTATTGAACCCGAGATTTCAACGTATCGATCTGTGTGTAAAAAGACGTTGTCCCATCAGTCACACGTATCCTTCTCGATGACCTTACCATCAACAGTTCCGTAATTTGATAGTGAGCACCATGTTGGCGTCACGAAGTAGGTGAAATAAGAGTTGAATATTTGGTAGTTGGTGAAATTTACTATACACAGTTCATTTAATGGGAGCAGGGCCGGGCTTAAGTAGTTGGAGCACCTAGATGAAGTGAATTCGGTGAACCTAACGTATGGTCTGTAAGAGAAATTAGTAGAAAGAAGCTAAACAAGCAATAAAAAAAGAATACATTTTAAAGACAAAGCTTATTTAAGGGAAAGAACTGCTAATTACTGCCATTTATTTGAAAATTATAGTATTAACTACATAAAAAAATAAAAATTAATTAATTAGTACTGAATGATTAATTAATTGGTTAATTTTGTGATTGTGTATTTTCATCGACTATGAATAATTATGCAGAACTTTAACTCGATCCAAGAATGGAAAGTGGGATAAAAAAAAGGTGTCAAAACTTAAGAAGTGGATTAAATCCATATATACATCCACATCTATCGTTAAGTAACATTTGAACCCCTTTTTTTTTCAATATCAAACAAAATAATTAATCTTATATAATACAGACGTTACTTCAAAAAAGAAGATCATCTATAAAAAAATCATCTATAATTAATTAAGTAGTTTGTTAATTTTTAGATTGATTCATGTCTTGTCAGTTTCAATGAATAATTTTGCTACGTTTTAACAGACAGAAAGACAGACAGACAGAGTGAGTTGATATAACTATTTTGTATAGCAATGTCTTCATTATATTTTTTTCGCATGATCCGTATGTTACATCTATAGTGCATTCTGGGACATTTGTAAAAAAACAATGTGTGCGTTGTTTAGTTTGTGATATATTTGACTACTAATTGTTACGCGATATTTTTTTTGTATTGTAATTTGAATTCGTATAGAAAAAAAAATCTCATTATAGATTCCAGCGATCTGGACGCTAAAGCTGCTGAGGTGGCCTCAATGTTGGCCAGAACAAACAGAAACATGGACCAAGATGACACAACGGCCATGGAGCTGCCAGTACCGCTTGCTGCCCAAGGAAAGAGGTAAGATACACCTTCCCGACATTCCAGTTGCTTCGGGTCTGCGCTGACTATGCCTCTCAATGGAGCCACATATCTAATGCTTAAAAGAATGAAGAATGGTGGGTGGGGGTGGGTAATATCTAGATAGATAGCTGTAGGTAACTTTCAGATCTTGCGATCTTTAGGGAAGGTCGTGTAAAGATTCGTCTGTTTCTGTGGCCCACGATTAACGAGGGTGTCGTGTGGACAGCACAACGACCTACCGCCTTAACTTTTCCCCAACTTATAACAGGTACGCATTAGCGCTGGGTGGACTCAGAGGCCCCCTAAGGATCCTGAAATTGAAAAGCCCAATTTTCATCAGGATTCGAACCCAAGACTCCAGGTTCGGAAAATAAGCGCTTTACCACTCGGCCAGCATGCCCCCTCCCAAGATAGATAACTGTACTTTTGAAGAAGAAAAAATGTAGTAAGATATGTAACTTTGTAAGAGCAACAATATTCGTGAGTCTCTTAGACATTTGAAAACTCTAAAAGAAATCCCATTATTACTTTTGGTCTTCTGAAATTAAAAGTGTTATAATGAAATATAGAAGCGAGTTGTTTTTTTTTAAACATTTACCTGTTCTAAAACGTTTGAAAAGACCTATATAGTTATAACTTTAAAACACTTCTTCCGTTATAATATGAGCATGCGGTGATAAGATAAGTAACTTTAATACTTGTGAATTTAAAAAAAAAATTAAAAAATTAATACTTGTGAATTGTGAGAAATTACAAAAAAAAAACTACAAAAGAGGCACATAAAGCCCCAAAAAAGGGGGCGAAGAAAAGAGGCCTTAGGCCCTAGGATTCCTATGATGATGAAGCTAAAATTGAATTCTGACGTTTCCTTTAAAAAAAAAATTAGACATCATTGTAGAGTCTTGGTTAACAACATAAAGGTTATGCTTCTGTTAATCTCATCTTTCTCTATATTCTAGAGGTTCGTCACACATTGCCATTCTTTGGGAGATCATCATTGTTGTCATTTTCTATCTTTAGGTGGAAATCATCCTTAATGTAGTCATTTTCTATGTCTCTAGGGGAAGATCATCCTTAATGTCTGATGACGCTATGATGAAAGCCCAAGATTTTCAGGTACCTTCTTGTTGTTTTGACTCAGGAATGATGTGACGTCTTTATTGTTGCTTTGACTCAGAAATGATGTGACGTCTTTATTGTTGCTTTGACGCAGGAATGATGTGACGTCTTTATTGTTGCTTTGACTCAGGAATGATGTGACGTCTTTATTGTTGCTTTGACTCAGGAATGATGTGACGTCTTTATTGTTGCTTTGACTCAGGAATGATGTGACGTCTTTATTGTTGCTTTGACTCAGGAATGATGTGACGTCTTTATTGTTGCTTTTACTCAGGAATGATGTGACGTCTTTATTGTTGCTTTGACTCAAGAATGATGTGACGTCTTTATTGTTGCTTTGACTCAGGAATGATGTGACGTCTTTATTGTTGCTTTGACTCAAGAATGATGTGACGTCTTTATTGTTGCTTTGACTCAGGAATGATGTGACGTCTTTATTGTTGCTTTGACTCAGGAATTCTGTGACGTCTTTATTGTTGCTTTGACTCAAGAATGATGTGACGTCTTTATTGTTGCTTTGACTCAAGAATGATGTGACGTCTTTATTGTTTGTTCCCTTCAAGAGTCGCACAATGTATACGTTACTACCTTTCTGTTTGAAGAGCTACTTGGTTGGTCTGAAAGGTTTCCAGCCCACCAATGAAAAGTGTAGTTAATTGTTTATCTACACAATAATTCTTTTTACAAAGCTTATATCAACTCACTCTGTCACAATGTTTGGTACAATTTTTGTAGACATTGTTTCTCCAACACCCCTTCTCAGATCAAGTTGAAACTTTACACAATTATTTGTTGTACCTAACAAAACACGAATAAATCAATAAAAATGTGTAATGAATTTATTATCTTGTTTGGTATCGAAAAAGGGAAGTAAAGCTACTTATTTGAAAATATGTGGTGTTATTTCCCTTTTTACGTATGTACACGCTCTTTCTCTCAATTACCGTTCTCAGATAATTATTCATAGTTAATGACAATACACGAATCAATAAAAGCTAACCAATGACCAGTGGCGTAGCCGGGGGGTAGGGGGAGAATTCGAAAATCCCAAGGGCCCCCCACTTGAGGGGGGCCCTCAAATGAGTGTTTTTTTTACATTAAATATCAAATATTACGAAAAATGCAGAAGCCTCCAAAAAGGTCAAGCCCCCCGGGCCCCCAAATGATGAGAAACTGAGCATATACATGCAGTATTATTTCTATATTTAAAAAAATATTTTTATTTTGCTTGTTATTATCTACATAATCCCAATTTGTGTGCAAAGGATGTTCCCATCTCTCGTATCCATTCAAACAGTTGGCCTTATATAGTGTCTTTCCTAACACCTAAACTTAAAGTTACACTCGGGAAGAAGAAATGTGTATTCAATGAAAGGATGCCAGCACCTTTGTCAAGAACCATTTGTTCGATAAAGTAGTAGAAATTCTTATATAGCCTTTGTGGGGGATATATATCAGGTTTAAATTGTACAAGAGTTATATTTTCTGGGATTTTTTATGGAAAGAAACTTAAAAAAAAATAAATCCTCTTTAGGTGTGCATTACAATACTAGAGGCTCGTCAACTCGCTGGTCTAAACATGGACCCAGTGGTATGTGTCCAGGTGGGAGACCAGAGAAAGTTTACCAGCGTGAAAGAATCGACTAATTGTCCATACTACAACGAGGTAAGTTGTTAAATGTCAAATCTTTCCCCTAATTGTCCATTCTCTTTCCCACATTTTCTTATATAGTTTTAAACTGGTGTGGGTAAATTTAAATTGAATAGTGAAATATAAAAAAAATGTGAATTTTGTTTCGGGGTCTCAGATCAACTATAAAACCTTCTTCGTAATTTTAACTTGTCAATTTTAGATGAATCTATTACATTGTACATATCCAACCATCCATCCCAGTGGCGCTGCAGCCCATGGAGGGCTCTGGCCTGCTTTAACACATCCCTCCATTAAGATCTCTCCTGGGCCTTTCGTCTCCACGCCCGAACCCCAAGCTGTTGTAGATCTGACATTGACCATTTACTTTCTACAATTCAAAATCCAGATCTAGTTACAAGAGCAGTGCTGAGAATGTAACCTACTTTTCACTCTCCCCAGTACTTTGTCTTTGACTTCCATATGCCGCCCCTGATGCTGTTCGACAAGATTATCACACTGTCGGTAAGTAGTGTCAACCTGATGTCACTATTAGCAGTAGGAGCTTATTATTAGCATTAGAGTGTCATTTGCTATTTGATACGCGTGTCATTAAAGAGTATGTTATATGCACTGGAAAATATATCCCTATTGATGCCTTTTGCTCTGGCAAACTTGAAAAAACTTCGAAGCCCCCCCCCCCAACCCCACCCTTTTTAGATATAACATTTGTAAAAACCTATCTCAAACTTAACTAGGTAAAACTACAAAATTAACGAAAACTCATCTCCAATTAATGAAATTAGCTTTCTGCCAAGAAAAGTGGATGGAGATTAATTCAAAAAGCCTGTTAGCTTCCGATGATACTTTCCTTAAAAACAAGTGATAAAACACATGCGATGGTATCGTGGCAACCAAGTTAGCTAAAATACTTTTAAAAATAACAAAGCATAGATTCAAACACAGCATTTAGAATTTAGTCGATCACCTTCTTGTGATTATCTGACAACTTGGAATTTCAAAGTAGATTTAAATTTACTTCCTTCTGACACCAATGTTTGTAGAGCTTGTTTCACTAAAAAATTATATTGAAAAAAAAATGAAAAAGTTTACAATAATTTCTAGGGCCCCTCTACGGTATAGATTATTGTTTCATCTTAGTTACCTAATGTTGAAGTCCAATACATGTATAGTTATACACTGTGTGTATTTTTATTTATTATTTATTTTTACAAAATGTTGCTTGTTATAGAAAATGATATAGACCCAAGTCTTTAATGATTTAGTTATCGGTTTCTGTAACATATTCTCCCATAGGCCACTCTGTCATGCCATGTATTAAAAAAACATTTAAAAAAAAAAACAGAATCTAGATAACCCATTGTAAATCGTGCAACAAAGGGATGCAACCAAGAAAATGTAAATGTGTGTAGAGTTTCTTAAAGTTAGCTCCCTCTTACAGTCTTTCCAGCATTGAAATCAATGTATTAATATAAATAAATGTATATATATATTTTACATGTATGACTATGTTTTAAATAACCTCTTTGCTAAGATAAACAAGACATATTTTATGTATCGCTATTGACCTTCTGTCTATGCCTGATGGTCTGTGTGTAATAGATATATTTAGATCTAGACTTTATATAAAACAAAAGGAACTACACACCATCTCTAAACATTAGCCTTTGTGTTGTATGTGTCTGTGTTTAGTCTCACTTGCACGCTCATATCGAATAGTTTCGTGAACATCAGATAACTCCTGCATTAACATAACAAGTACATCCCATGACCTGAGTGATTGCCCTTGGTTTGTAGTCACCAAATTATTTATGTATATGCTCACTGTAGTTATTAGAATAGTTCATTACTATTGTTGCTAGTAGTTGTAGCAGTAGTGCTGGTACTAGCGATGCCATACGCCTTCTTACAATAGACCATAGGCGGACTGGGTCCCAAAATCGTCTAACGCAGCGGTTCTCAACCTTTTATGCTCGGCGACCCCTTTTTACAATCCCCTACTTTGCCGCGGACCCCCCCCCCCCTTTTTTCACACAAACACAACATTAGAAGAATAGACAATAACAATCCATTTTTTCAATGGTCTTTGGCGACCCCTGGCAAATCGTCAATCGACCCCCAAGGGGGTCGCGACCCACAGGTTGAGAACCCCTGGTCTATACATCAACAAACTAATCACTGCCACATCGGTTATAATTATAATCGTGTGCAGCTCAATTTCTAGTCAAACGCAGGGGGTGGACTGGCTATATGGGCGGGCATTCGGGCAAATGCCCGGTGGACTGGCTATATGGGCGGGCAGGGACACCGAAAGGGTCAGTATGACACGTATGAAATCGTTTCAAAAGTTTTATAAGTTTAATAAGAAAAAATATAAAAACACACACGATTGCGGAGAGTTTAATTATGTAAGCGTCGGGGGGGGGGGGGGGTCAGCTAATATCGTATGACTTTTAAAGTTGTAGAACCTCTAAAATTGACCTACTTAACACGTCAAGGAGGACATTTTCAGTTTCGTCATTTAATTTTCAGTCATGCATATTTGTAAAGAATGAAACCGGAAATAGAAGTACGATTGACCTTCATTTCTTATTAACATATAGCATATTTAAAAACAAAAATCGAGCGGTATAATCGAGTATCACATGATCACATCTATTTATAGGGCGTTAAGAAAGAGGCACTCGCTATAGGAGAGGCTCCAAAAATATATTGTACATATATTTTAGTTAGGCAATACATTCTGAGGTTATTTGTATTCTATTATTATTAAATACTTTTTACTTATAAGCCTATCTTTCTATGTGATGTTTATGGGGGGGGGGGGCAATAAAGTTTTTTTGCCCCGGGCGCACGTTGTGCTCACTACGCCTGTGGGGGCAGAGCGTCTAACAGCAGCACGGATACTTTCTCTTATACATGTTGACCAAAGAGATGGACCCTGTTCGCGCAGTTCATACCCGATAAAAATTGATACCTAATATGCAAAGCATTAATAATAATAGAAGCCTAATAATTTTATGCTTTAGAAGACTGCCAGTTTTAAATACATTTCACTTTCTTATTAAATAACAATATTACACTCTACGCAGTGGTCTGCATTACGCAGTAGCAGTAGTACAAGATATACTTTGTAGTTTATACAATATAATTTTCTTGAAACCTTTACTTCACTATCCCATAAAAACAGCTTTTGCCATATGTGAATTCTTGCACAAAACAATATAAAAGAATAATCAGGTATTTGTTAATTTGAGTTAATTCTTTCAACCAAAGTAACTCCCTCTGTCCACCTTTGACCTTGACATAGCATATATTACATCGTCTGCTACTTATGAAGCAGAAGTAATCATTTGATTCTCCATTAGGTTCAGCACTTCCGTAAGTTCCTCAGATCTGGGTCAGTTGTGGGCTGTTTCAAGCTGGACATTGCCACAGTGTACAGAGAAAATGGTAGCTTTCATAAGTCATTGTACACATTTCTATACCGATTTATTTCCCCTTTGTTTATTAATTTTCTTTTTATTTTTACCTTCATTGAAAACATTTGGTGTAAACCAACTTTTGTTTTCTTTGTCTCCTCAAAATTTTGGTACAAGTTTTTAAATTCCACCATTTGCCATGCTTTTTTTTTCTTAAACATTGCATGCTTTTTTTTATATTATTTTTCAATTAATAAATGCATGCATATATATGTTAACTAAAATCATGTAAATAATTTTTACAACAATAACACACGATTTTTAAAGTCTTTCTTAGTGATTCTTTGTGCTCTACATTGTGCATATTGCTCTACATTGTGTATATATTTGGAACTTGGTAGACAACTGATTTTCTATACCCGAAAATAGTCTTGCCCTATACTTAACATCATGAGAAAAAACATATGAAGCCATTGTATTTATTAACTATTTTAAATTGTTTAAATCTTTTCTCAATAAAATGACGATGGATAAAACAGTCTATAATGATTGTGTGTGGAGTTTGTGGACTATTACGTGAAAGCGTCTCGCCCTTGCACTGAAGACCAAATATCGGTTTCGGTAATCAGTTGTATATAATTATAATTATAAAATAATTTAACGAAATATGTCATTCACACAGCGAAATGATTGGCTTAAATTATAAGAATTTGTTAACTGTTTCAAACGCGAAATCTGGTATGAAAAGTATTTTAAAACCAATATTTTTCGAGATATTAAAATAAATGACTGAATGTTCAAAGTATTGTGGTACTTATTTATTTCTCGGCCCCCATTCAAGGCAGAGATTACTCCTTAGGAGCTAAGGTATTTGCATTACAATTATATATTTTAGGTGGCAACTTTCAAGTGTTATGCTATGTACTGAAGTTCTTTAGCTCTGTCTTATAATCTATGGCCTCTTTAAGTCGGAAAGAGACTATGGATGGAAATCTCGGCATTAGCTATGATAACAAAGATGTCGCCCAAAAAAGCGTTTTCCCTTTCTCCATACCGCTGGTATGTCCGAAGAGATCGGCCCGTACCGATACAGTTTGGGATCAGCTGCGTCGCAAGCCTTGTACGCAGCAAACTGCTTTCAGTGGGAAGCGTGGTCGAAAGGCTAAGTGCGCTTGGCCTGGCTACCTATGAAGGGGGATCGAGGTTCAACACCCGACTTGGACAGAGTTGTGTTAACTGAGCGCCTAAAGGCAGCACGGAAAAACCTTCTCCTAGATACCCCCTCCCCCCCCCCAACTGGTCCACAACTATATACAAACCATAATTTAAGTGTCACCAGCTCTTTAAGTTTCCTAAGGGTTGACTCGAGAAGTCCTTACCTTGTTTGGGCATCAGAGATTTGAATTCAGAGTTTTCCTTCTCCAGGGTGGGTATCCAGCCAAGCCTTCCGAAACTCGCTGGTTTAGGCGCTAGTAGCTCGCCTTTGCCCCCTCTCCTGTCGACAATCACCGGAAGTTAAAAAACTGAGCCGATTGCTCGACTTGGCTCCTTCTCCAGAACTGAGAACTGAGCCGCATGAAAATTTTAAGAGTTGAGTCAAAGACTATTGGAGACGCATACCATTGAAATCAATTTGTAGGTAGAAGCTTATCCCTTCACCCTTTTACGACAATAACAATATTAACGAACCTAGAAAACATTTGATAACGTCTTACTTTCAAAGACCTCTAAGAAACAAGTATTTGTTGGTGGTTTGCAATGCAAACCTTTTATTCTTTTTAAACTCTATTTGCGTTTTTATTTTTAAATATTTCTTTCATACTAATCACTGCTCATATTATGTATATACTCAGCACGCTTTCAAGCTTTTTATTAATGTTAATCGTACACTATTTTCATATCATCTTTTTTGAAATATATTTTTTGTAATGCACTAACAAACACTGCATGGCTTGACTTAGTGAACATAGGTAGTCAAAGGCTAAACCGTACACTAGAAGCACTCACCCTCCTCCAAAAAAACACTGTCCCACACAAAAAGTAGGACCCTCACCTCTGAATGTCCTCCCTCTCCCAGGTCTGCCAGTCCGGCCGGATCCTGAAAACCACAAGAGTGCTGGGTGCCTATAGACTGGACGTGGCCACGGTGTATTGTCAGCAAGGTAGATAAATAACTTACACTCTCATTCCGGGGATTCGGAAATAATAGTCAACTGTCAACCCACGAAATATTGAAATTTTGAAAAGCCTCATTTTTCCTAAAAAAATTCAATTAACTCAATAGCGGACGAATACAATCACTAGGGCCGGTACGATATAAATTTTTGTATTGAATCTTTTTCAACAATATACGTTGAACCCTAATAACTTTGCTTGGGAATAAGGGTATATAAAGCACCAAAAGTACTACAATTCTGTGTTACACGTATTAAATTGTAGTTAGATATTGCATCCGCCAGTAGGATCCCTTTCATCTCAAAATGGAATCTTGAGAAACTTGATTCAATGTCATTATCATTTTTCCACCTCCAAAAGAATTTTTCAATAAACCTGGTGCATTGAATACAATACTGAAACTCTGTGACTTTGATTTCCCAAAGATCTACTTTGTTTAGCTTTGTCTCCCTGTCGCTACTATCCTTGTGAGAAAGTAAGCTTTTAGTCTACCTCAGAGATAATTGAAGAGGAAAAGAAGTAGAGAGATTGAAAGATTTAGCCTTTTTAAATGTCTTGGAGGCCTAGAATGATAGCATACAATAGCTAGCTTTTAGGTGAATCAAATGTACGAAATATACAAAGTGTCGTTAAGCTAGTTTTTGTTTGAAAGATATATGATAATTTTTCAGCTATTATTAGCACCAAAGGCATTAGAGGGTCATACTCTTTAGTTTGTTACAAAAGATGCAATGTCAATAAGGGGAAAGCATTCGACTTGTACTCTAAGGCAGCAGTGCAAGAATGAAATGTATGCACTCCAGCACTGTCAGTGTTCATTCAAGGAGGCGCCATTTTCAAATACACCCGGATGTAATAGTGACTTTTAGAGATATAGGCTAGTGAATTCGATCAAATAATTAAACGTAGAATTTTAGCTCATTTTTTTAAAATCTGAGGTTTCGATTTAGCGTCCTTGACATTGTTTTGATCTATTGTGAAAATATCTCCGGTAAACGCACAATCTATAAACATTTACAAATATCGTCATAAGACTCAACGTTTGATAAGTGTAATCTTCCCTCACATGGTGATGTCTAAAAATCCTCGTAACATTTTTAGAAGTGCCGCCAAACAATTTTACGTTTTCTCGCAAATACATTCCGTCCATAAGAACTGTCTTGGTGCAAATATCATCCAACTGGCGATATGTAGAAGTTTGTTTGCATTCAAAGTTATATAACTCAGATTTGAATACTATAACAAGAGCCGCCATTTTCATTGCAAATTGATTTAGGATAGGTCCGATTTAGCGAGGGAAATGCAATTCGATTATCAACGACATCTTTGGAACTTTTGGTACTTTGGTAGTCCATTTTTTGGATGTAAAGTCTGATCAAGTTTCAGATTATCTTATGTATGTTTTTGAAAATTTTATTCTGGGGTAAACATTCCAAACTTTAAATCGTTATCTTTGAGACGTTTCACATTCTTCTTGAGGCCTTGATTTTTCTCATTAAGTATTTTCTCTTTCTCAAGGCCTTGCTTTTCTCTTTATGGAGCTTCTCTTTCTTTAGGCCTTGCTTTTCTCTTTATTGAGTTTCTCTTTCTTGAGGCCTTAGTTTTTCTCTTTATGTAGTTTCCCTTTCCTTAGCCTTGCTTTTCTCTTAATGGAGTTTCTCTTTCTTAAGGCCTTGCTTTTCTTTTTACGGAGTTACTCTTTCTTTAGGCCTTGCTTTTCTTTTTATGGAGCTTCTCTTTCTTAAGGCCTTGCTTTTCTCTTTATGGAGTTACTCTTTCTTTAGGCCTTGCGTTTCTCTTTATGGAGCTTCTCTTTCTTTAGGCCTTGCTTTTCTCTTTATGGAATTTCTCTTTCTTGAGGCCTTGCTTTTCTCTTTATGGAGTTACTCTTTCTTTAGGCCTTGCGTTTCTCTTTATGGAGCTTCTCTTTCTTTAGGCCTTGCTTTTCTCTTTATGGAATTTCTCTTTCTTGAGGCCTTGCTTTTCTCTTTATGGAGTTTCTCTTTCTTTAGGCCTTGCTTTTTTCCTTATGGAGCTTCTCTTTCTTTAAACCTTGCTTTTCTCTTTATGTAGATTCTCTTTCTTTAGGCCTTGCTTTTCTCTTTATGGAGTTACTCTTTCTTTAGGCCTTGCGTTTCTCTTTATGGAGCTTCTCTTTCTTTAGGCCTTGCTTTTCTCTTTATGGAATTTCTCTTTCTTGAGGCCTTGCTTTTCTCTTTATGGAGTTTCTCTTTCTTTAGGCCTTGCTTTTTTCCTTATGGAGCTTCTCTTTCTTTAAACCTTGCTTTTCTCTTTATGTAGATTCTCTTTCTTTAGGCCTTGCTTTTCTCTTTATGGAGTTACTCTTTCTTTAGGCCTTGCGTTTCTCTTTATGGAGCTTCTCTTTCTTTAGGCCTTGCTTTTCTCTTTATGAAATTTCTCTTTCTTGAGGCCTTGCTTTTCCCTTTGCGTCAACATTCAGGCTTGTGTTGATTCTCTTTCTGACTTCTAAATATCTGATGTAGGTTCAAAAGCTTGGCTTATTAGCTGGCATCCATAGGAGGCTAATGGACCACAGAAAATGATGTTTTTCAGTCTATAGAAAAGTCATCAACTTCAGGGTTGCTCTTCAAACGATTTATTCTAAGCACAACGAAATCCTGGACAAATCACTGCTACTAATTTTAAAAAGGAGTAATAATATGGACTAAATTGAACTAAGGTTGAGCCGGCGCCAGTCGTTATGAAAGGCCTGAAAACTGACCAACGACGTAGCAAGTTATGGGCAGCTTAGACCGTGACGTCGCAGGTCAGATTTCAGGCCTTCTATAGCGACTGGTCTTGGTTAAGCGCATCTAAATAAATCCTTGAGCTTGTAAGTAAGTAGGTCAGCTTCCAGACATTTCGATGCTAATCGTTTAACTCTTTCTCTCCTAAATAACGATAACATCGTTGATTTGACCCCAATTAAATTAATGTTTGGTTGTTATGAACTTTAATTTGTGTTCAATAAAAACGAGCGTGCATTCTCCTATAATTCTAGACCAAAAGTCAAACGTTTTCTGATTCCAAACAAAACTGTTATTGAAGTTTAATGATAACAGGGCAGAATGTAGAGATACGAAAAATGAACAATTCTGTCAGAGCGCGAAAGAAATAATTACGGGGATAAAGAGTTAATTATTTGCATTGCTCATCTGTTTTAAGTTGTTTTTTTTTAATGGTTACCATGTGTCAGCTGGATTAGTTAAACAGCTTATTGTTATAAAATAAAATTTTCTTGTAATTTTTCAGTGTCTTTTTTTTTTCTTTATGTAAATTGGAATCATTTTTTATTTTTACGTTTAATGCACTCTTAAACATTTTATTGTCCAAATCATCAAGTACTTTTTACTTTATTAATTGCAATCTGAAATTTATATCTTAATAATTAATATATATATTTTTTGTTTGTAATTTTTTTTAAAGAAAACTTTATGTAGTGTATAGATCTATGGAAAAACACATTGTCATTAAAAAAATATTTTAAAAAGCCAATATTTTGTCAATGGTCTCGATGGCTCCGTGTTCGAATCTTGTCCACCGCGATTCCCCGCTCTCAAGCGATGAGGTTTGGGCTTCAAATCTGAAGGAACAGCCTGAAAGAAATCCAAAACATGCTCAAAGAAAAAACTACCCATAAATCTAAACATTTAGTACACACCAGAACGAGGCCCTCGACTTTCGGAATATTTTCCAAATCCCTGTCAACCATTAGTGTGGCCTCTACGAATTTGAAGCTCTAGTACAGCAATGGTATAAGGCCATGTATGCTTAGGTCAACATGGGTGAAAGTACCACACACACAGCTAGTGTTGCATGCTTTCTTTACTGCAAGATGCGTGTGTGTGCAACATTAAATTTTTTATTTTTTTTTTTTTTTTTTTTTAAAGGAAACCTCTGAATTTGCGCTATTCAGTTTTAGCTTTATCATCATAGGAATCCTTGGGCTTTATGCCTCTTTTCTTTGCCTCTTTTTTTTGGGCTTTATATGCCTATTTTATGGGCCATCTTGCCTCTTTTGTGGGCTTTTTTTTTTTTTTTTTTTTTTTTTTTTTAAATATGTTTTTATTTTTTAGTTACCATAATTCACAAGTATTAAATCATAAACAATTGAAAAGTGATTAACCTAAAAATATAATAACAGTAATAGAAATATTATTTAATATCAAAGACATACTACCTAACCAATGAACCCCCTAAAGACAGAAAAATGATACAAATATACTCTACTCCAGAACAATCAACACAATATCAGATATCCCTGACCCCCAACACCCTATTTCTGAAAAACTACATGAGCATTATACAGGTATATGAAAATCAAACTAGATAATTCTCTACCCTAAAGTCCATTATTTTTCTAAACGTTAATTCCAAGTGATTAGGATCAAACACCTTATTATTATGTAGACATTTGAGCCAGGTAGCCCAAACAAGATTCCTGTATTCGGAAACAATAATCAAGTTAAAGTTATGTACCATTTTATTTTTTAGTTTTGGCATATGTAAGGATTTTTCAACAGAGGAAAGAATATATATTGTGCTAAATTTGTTTACATATCTATATATTTTTAGTAATAAACTTGGCGTGTACATATCGAAGGGGAGGTAATAATAGAAGAGAAATTTTTATGGAAAATTTTTTGTAATAATTACCATTGAAAAAAAAACAAGACACGCTTTGAGCAATCTAGACCTGTGTTGCCTAAACTAGGGCCTGCGGCCCGTATTCGGCTACTGACGTGATGTTATACGAGCCCCTCAGTACATGTATACCCCAAGACTTGCGAGCCCCTCGGACCATATATACCCCAGCACTCGCTTGTCTAACATTATTCAGATGCTCCTTCAGAGTTGATAAAATCTACATCCCAATCCTGGCAGGACGGTGGCAGCGGGCAGGGCTTGAACCCGGGACCATCGAGACAACACGACCAGACACCCTTTAAACAATCTAGACCTGTGATGCCTAAGCTAAGGTCCGCGGGCCATGTCCAGCACATGAGATGATGCTCTCCTTCCCATTATGAAGCTGAAAAAATATTTTTTTTGAGAGAGGCGGGGAGGGGTGATTGTTGGGTGTGTTTTGGGGACGCGATGGTGTATATGACCTTCAGACCAAAAAGGTTGAGAACCGCTGCTCTAGATAAAGAGCATCAGTGAGTAACGTGAAAGGTGTATCTTAATGTCTCAGCTATAATATACATCAACGTATACGTACTTCAGACTTTATATATATATATATATTTGTTTGTTTGTTTCTGATATTGTCTTGCCTTTTGCTCTGTCTCGTTACATTCCTCTATTCAATACGACTACAGATCATCAATTCTACCACAAGTGGGCCATGCTGACCGACCCTGATGACATCAATGGCGGAGTCAAAGGCTATCTCAAGTGCGACATCGCGGTCATCGGCAAGGGGGACTCGGTCAAGGTCAGCCCATTGAATGCACTGTCAATTATTTCTAGGAGCATAAGTTAATCTTTTTTTCCTCAACAAAACAACAACAAAAAGAAAATCTAGTTTTTAGCATCTGGGTATGTGTGCGTATGTGTGTGTGTGTGTGTGAGAGAGAGAGAGAGAGAGAGAAAATGTCTAAGTATGTGTGTTTTATATATTATAATATGGTTCCTTTATGTTCCTCTTTTGTTCCACTCATATGCCCCTCTTCTGTTAATATTATGTTCATATTTGCTCTCTCGTATTACGTCTAATTGTTCTTTTAGTGTCATTCCATATAAGCCTCCCATGTTCCTCTCACGAGTGACGTTGGTTCCTCCCATGTTCCCTGTATTATCCTCTTACGCTTCCATGTTCTTTTTATGTTCCTCCTGTGTCATTTTTATGTCTCTCTTATGTTCCTCTCATATTTTCGCGAAGTTTCTCTCTTGTTCTACTTGCTCTTTTATGTCAATGTTATGATTCTCACATGTTCATCTTGTGTTCCAGGTCCCTCCAAAGTCCGAGAAGGAGGATGACGACATTGAGGCGTAAGTCCAGCCCACTCCTTGGTTCGCAGTATCTAGCGAAGGACAGCAAGGAGATGTTTTAATTTCGTTTGTTATGAAATAAAAGTTATATTATCATATGTGTATACCTATTTAAAGTTATATGTGTATACCTATTTAAAGTTATATGTGTATACCTATTTAATGCTAGAACGATACACCTATTTAACGCTGTACACACATAACTATTTTAATGGATGAAGGCGGAAATTCTACATTTAAAGAAATGTTTATTACATCTCCGCTAGTAAAAGTTTCTGTTTGAAAAAACTATATATTTAGAGAAGGTGAGATTGTTTCTGGGTTCATAGATCAGTCAGATCAGTCAATAAGTTTCATGCTTCACGTTAAGTATATAGAGAGAAATTATTGTTATTTGTTCACATAGGTATCTCAGTATCACATAGGTATCTCAGTTCAAAGTATCTACGGCATTCTGTTTGACTGCCCCAGACTTGCTGATCTCCGTCTCGACAGGTCTGGGAAAACAAAAATTCTCGACCTGTATGGCGACATTTATGCACTACGCAAGACAGCAGGGTTTCTGTCCAGGGCCTTTGCAAGAGAGGATTTGAGCCTCTCAAGCCCTCACTCAAATGGAGTTTGATGATGATGATGATGACGGCATTGGGTCATTAGATCTACACACTGAAAATATCTAGAGGTATTACCCACCCGATTCCATTGTAACACAGACAACGATTACACTCTATTCATTTCATTCCAACGTCAGAGAATCTCTGAAAATCAGAAATCTTTTTTTCATTATTATTTTTCAGTTACATTTTTTTAAAAAGTACTGCTGATCTAAAGTACGCACTTTCAATCTCCTTCAGAAACTTACTGTTACCCGACGGTGTACCGGCAGACCGGCAAAAAGCCCGATACATCATCAAAATCTACAAAGCAGAAGGTCTTCCGAAAATGAACACTGGACTGATGGCCAATGTGAAGAAAGCGTTCACCGGTGAGAACAGAGACCTGACTGACCCATTCGTAGAAGTTCACTTCGCGGGACACAAAGTGAGTAGTTACAATCTCTCTCTCTCTCTCTCTTTCTCTCTCTCTCTCTCTCTCTCTCTCTGGTTGCCTTAATTTTTACGAAGACTGCGGAAGGATGTGATTAAAGCCTGGGAAATATTTTATAGTCAAAGGCGTATCCCTCCCAATCTTGACGTGGGGAATGGATTTTCTTTAAAATATGAAGTCCAAAAAAAAAAAGAGGGAGGCGCGGTGGCTGAGCGGTAAAGCACATGGCATCCATAATGGGGATCCAGGGTTTGAATCATGGTTAACACTAGGATGACCTATACATCATCTGCCTGTAGATCGCAAGATCTGAAATGGGAACTTTACTTTTTGAGTCCAGCCAACTCTAATGGGTACCTGACATTAGTTGAAGAAAAGTAAAAGGCGGTTGGTTGTTGTGATGGTCACATGATGATGACACCCTCGTTAACCATGGGCCACAGAAAGAGATGACTTATAATCATCTGTCATATAGATCACAAGGTTTGAAAGGGGAACTTCTAAATTCTATTAAAAGTTGGCAGCAGAGCATTTGGTTGCAGAGACAAAGTTCCGGAGAGAGAGTCCTAAAGGTAGAAGAGTACACAGAAGATTAACCTGCAAACAGAGGATGTTGCACCTGGTGTTGGCCAAAACATCTATATTTGGTGTTGGCCTCGTCGTGCGGTATGCGCGCTTGGCTGTCATTTTGGTCGTCTCGATGGTTCCGGGTTCATACCCCATACGTTGCCATCTCCCGTCGTCCTGCGGGAGTTTTGGACTAGGAAGAAGTTTGTCTTCAACTCTGAAAGAACGGCAGAAACACTTCAAACAGTTTATAAAACATCTTCTAGTTGTTAGCAGAAAGGAAAGGTAAACCCCTATAGAACAACAGATCAACTAAGAACTTGTTAACGTCCCCCATTTCATGTCCACTTCTTTCAGCTAATCTGACCACCATTATGGCCATTCGTTTACCTCATCCTCAGGGCAGGACGTCGGTCCGGAAAGGCTGCTACGAGCCCGTCTGGAACGAGCAGGTCATCTTCACCGAGATGTTCCCGCCGCTGTGCCGGAGAATTCGTCTGCAGCTACGAGACAGCGACAGCGTGCAAGACGACGTCATCGGCACCCACTTCCTGGACCTGTCCACGATTTCACACGAAGGAGAAAAAGGTAATGACGTAATATAACGGTGGCGTCTGCTTCTGGTGAAACTTTGTCAGCAGACGTGAAAAACAAATGTAAGAATGGAATCGATTTGGAGGGACTCATTCCTTTTTTTGAATTTTTTTTGGCCACTGAGAAAAAGATAGATAAAATTATAATGTAAATTTAAACTAAAAATTTAGAAGTGCAAACTGTACAGTTAGCTTTTTTTTTAAAGAAAAAAAAATCTATTTATAATTTTAAAACTAGACCATTATTTTTTTGTTATGAAAAGTATAAAAGAGAGAAAGAGAGAGGGAGAGAGTGAATGGGGTAGATAGTTAAATAGATAGATAGATAGATAGATAGTTAGCTAGATAGATAGATAAATAGATAGATAGATAGATAGATAGATAGATAGATAGATAGATAGATAGATAGATAGATAGATAGATAAATAGATAGATAGATAGATAGATAGATAGATAGATAAATAGATAGATAGATAGATAGATAGATAGATAGATAGATAGATAGATAGATAGATAGATAGATAGATTTCAAGTTTTTACCATTTGGGATAGTTTATGGTATAAAACTTCTCCATATATTGTACTTGTGTTAATGTTTTCAGTATTTAAAGTTGACTTGATGTTTCTACGATGTTTTAAAGTTGACTTGATGTTTCTACGATGTTTTAAAGTTGACTTGATGTTTCTACGATGTTTTAAACTTGACTTGATGTTTCTACGATGTTTTAAACTTGACTTGATGTTTCTACGATGTTTTAAACTTGACTTGATGTTTCTACGATGTTTTAAAGTTGACTTGATGTTTCTACGATGTTTTAAAGTTGACTTGATGTTTCTACGATGTTTTAAAGTTGACTTGATGTTTCTACGATGTTTTAAACTTGACTTGATGTTTCTACGATGTTTTAAACTTGACTTTATGTTTCTACGATGTTTTAAACTTGACTTGATGTTTCTACGATGTTTTAAACTTGACTTGATGTTTCTACGATGTTTTAAACTTGACTTGATGTTTCTACGATGTTTTAAACTTGACTTGATGTTTCTACGATGTTTTAAACTTGACTTGATGTTTCTACGATATTTTTGCCTCCAGGTTTTCTCCCAACGTTTGGACCGGCATGGATCAATCTATATGGCTCAACACGTGACTATCAAATACTCGCCAAGCACGGCCACCTGAATGACGGCCTGGGAGAAGGCGTGTCCTACAGGGGACGTGTCCTGGTGGCCTTAAAGACTGAGATCATTGAGGCGGAGGACATTGGGACTACGCTGGTAGAGGTGGAGCCAGCGCTTCCAATATCTGATGTAAGTAAGACATGGATCTAAATACGTTGACCCGTTGAACTGGACGATTGGTTGTCTGTTATTGAATGAGATTGGACCATAGCGCTCTGAGCAGGCTATAAGCAGGAAAGTAGCGCTATATAAAAGCTATCATTTATTTTTATTTTTTTTCATTGACCTGTTAGCTGGATGACTGATATTAATGATTTACCTGTTTACTTGTTGACTGTTATTCGATCACCTGTTAATCTGCTGACTGGTTGACTGTTATTCGTTGACCTGTTGTCTGGGTGACTGTTTACTGATTGACCTGTTGACTGGGTGACTGTTTACTGATTGACCTGTTGACTTGGTGACTGTTTACTATTTGACCTGTTGACTGGCTGACCTTTGACTGCTTGAACTTTTGATTTTGTACATATGAGTAAGTATACATTATCTCCCTTAAATGCCTCGGCTTGAAAAATTAATGGTGTAACATGTATACAGTGCTTGAATAGAAAATGCAACTTTTAAAAACTATCAGAATAAAATGTGCAAAGCAATAGAAAGAAAAAACAAAAAAGAAGAATATAAAAACTAAAAACTTCTATATTCTAGTAAAATGATTCTCTTAAAAAACAACAACTCAGGAATTATTTTTGTTCAACGGTTGGTCGGAGTAAATTGTGTGTAAACTTAAGTGTCGGCTTTGGGTTGATTTACATTCGAAGACTTGTTAGGAAATACTGAGTTAGTGTCCAAATGCAGTGCAATTTCGTTGTTGATGGCGTCATTACCACAGAAGCTATTCAAAGTTAAACACAGGACTTTCCTGATTGGACAGCCAGAGGGTTGTCACTTAACTGTAGCAAGTGAGACAAGGGCTGCCACTAGGCTCTGGGCAGGTGAGACTATGGCTGACATCTGGCACCAGGCGGGTGTGACATTAGCTGCCAGTGTTCAGTAGGCACAGGAGACAATGGCTGCCATCGAGACGTAGATAGATGAGACAAGGGCTGCTATCGATCAGTGGCCAGGGAAGATAATAACAGCCATAGAGCATTAGTTAGTTGAGTCGCTGAGTCGATTATTTTTCCCTATCAACTTATGAATTACAAATTGGACCAATATAAAACTCTAGTTCAAAAGTCAACTGAATTCAATCTAAAATATATATATATATGTATTTGACAAGGCCAAATATGCAAAACAAGCTCAAATGACATGAAGCTGGATTTAATTTTTATACGAAGAAACTTCAATTAATATGCAATATTTTACTTACCTCTTTAAAAATAATTATTTGTAGTCTCTTAAAATTTTTTTCAAACAAGTTTTTATATTTGTTACTTTGCTTCTCTTACGCACAAAATTTTTCCCCCTCCTTTCCAAACAAAAAAAAACACGTATTTTCGCTCTGGCGTCCCGTTTGATCGTCTTAAGAGCTGAGCCGAAGGCTCTTCGAGCTCTAAGTTTGAAAAAAAACCCTGTTGAACACACAGTTCTGTCTGGGAGAGACCCGAGTCAATGCCTATGTAAAGCATTGCAGTTTCCGATGCCTTTGGACCCGGACGCATGCTTGGCTGGACATGGATGAATGCCGAGAGCACCGGGAGCCTCCACCATTTTCCTTCGTTATACCAAGCTAACCGTGGGGGACTCGCCATTTATGCAACAGTCCCTTGAGGAACGGCGCATGGATTTGTGACAGGTTTGTGGGGACTCTTTTACAACTCCGCTCCGTGCAATGGGTCGACTCTCTTCTACCCGTGGTCACCCTCATTTAGCCTAACCACTTCCTCTAATGACCGTTTCCACACGAGCTCCACGATGAGGCAGAGTAGCTCACTCGCGCTCTGGCGTCCCTGAGTCGTCTCTCGTACCTAATTAATACAGCTTACAGCAGCGCCGCTTTTCTTGCATCATTCTCCAAGACTAACATTAAAATAATAGCTCTCTCTTTCTCTACAACTAACAGTTATAAATACTCCCTTTCTATATTATCATCTTTGAAACACACAACAGTACTGTAGCATATTGTTACTGGGTCCTTTTTTTTAAAAGTATTTTTTTTTGTATTTTATTTTAATAATAATAATAATATCAAGTGTATTTTGTGTGTTTCTCAGACTGCTGCGGGACGTCTGGAGGAGTACTTCCTGTTGGGGGTGATACTTGAAGCCACCATGATAGACCGCAAGACAGGAGACAAACCCATTCACTTTGAGATCAGTATAGGTACTCAATCTACTGACCAACCACTAGCTCAGTGTTTCTCAAACGTTGGCTTATGTGTACCCTTTTTATAACTTGGTAACCCAAAGTACCCCTTGCACCCCCCACCCCACCCCACCCTAAACAACGTACTTTCATGGAAAAAAAATATGTTGACTACATACAAAATGTAAACGTTTTAAATTTGACATTATATTTTATTACACTATTTTATTACATTATTTTATTACATTATTTTATTACATTATTTTACTCAAATCGTTGCATATTTATTGTTCTTAAATCAAGTATCTTGTATCCGAGGTAAATGTGATTACTGTACAATAAAAACCATTAGTGGAAGGTAACTCTTAACTCTTTCTTTCCTAACTGACGATACCAACGTTGATTCCACCAGAATGTGGTAAATAATTATGGAGAGAAAGAGTTAAATTGTCAGTTCAGCGTTTTATTACATTCTAGCGTGATACTATCTCTTCTATACAATTGTAATACACACAGGCTGTCACGTGACAGTTCTATTCTCGTTGTTTTATCAATATTATCACGTGTCTAAATGTTGTTTGTTTACGATTGGTGAATGAGGTCCATTTTGTGAAGTTTGACAAATACTTGGGATGGATAATTCTTGTAATCACATACACCTCCCAATTATCAATCTAAATTGTTGTAAAACCTAGACCTCACCAGCCATTAGAGATTGATCGTTATAATTTATTGAATGAAATTGAGATATTTGCTACGCCCAGTTGTAGGCACTGATACGACTGTCTGAGCCCCCTAACTCCACCTTATTGTCGAAGAAAAAGAACAGAAATTCTATTTATAGAAATAAAACGCTTTTATTCCGCTGTGGCTGAGTGATAAAGCGCTTGGCTTCCGAACAGAGGGTTCCGGGTTCAAATCCTGGTGAAGACTGGAATTTTACATTTCGGGATATTTTAAGAAGCTACTGAACACTAGGATTCCGCGAGGCTTGAATTGTGTTCCATGAACTAAATGAACTAGTAGGCCTACATATGGATTAGTTCAAAGTATACAGAGACGAAAGAAAAATGTTTTGAATTAGCTGTTCTCTTTTATAGGGCAGATGCTCTTTATATTATCTTTACATATTATGTTTACATTATCTTTACATTATCTTTACATTATCTGCCCTATAGATCTAGATCGCAAGATCTGAAAGTGGAACTTTACTTACTTAACTTCTCGGTGAACGAAAAAAAAAAACATAAACCCTATAACAATACCATTATGAACTTTCAACTGATCTAGATTCTGACTCTTGGGTCCTGGGTTCGAATCTCGGTGAAGACTGCGGTTTTTAATTTCGGGATCTTTGGACGCCTCTGAGTCCACCCAGCTCTAATGAGTTAACCATGGGCCACAGTAACAGATTACCTTTACTTCATTTGCCCCATTGATCTCAAGGTCTGAAAGGGAGACTATACTTTTTACTTATTCCACTACTTTAAGCTCGAAGCGAATTAATTGTAAGCAAACGTATTTATGTAGACTATTGCCAACACCAAGACCTTGATGCGGAATTACCGTGTCTTCTCGAACTGGTTCTGTTATTAATACTAACGACGAGACCTTCACGCGTAGATTAAGTGACATCATCTGAAGGGCTCGAATCCTGGTGGATACTGGTGGGATTTTTAATTTCGGGATCTTCGGGTGCCTCTGAGTCCACCCAGCTCTAATGGGTACCTGAAATAAGTTGAGGATAAGTGAAGGCGGTTCGTCGATGTGCTGGCCACACCACAACCTCGTTAACCGTAGGCAACAGAAACAAATGACATTTATATCATCTGCCCTGTAGACCACAAGGTCTGAAAGGGAAATTTACTTTTTTTTTATCTGAAGAGTAGATCTAGTTGTGTACAGATCTAATGGCTGAACAGACTCGCCTCCCCATCTTCGTTTGAGAGAGTATATATGTTACAAAACTAACCCTTTTTCTGAGATGCTCATATAACCAACAAACTCAGGTGTAGATCAAGTTGGTATATTTTGTATAATTAATTCTTTGCCAGATGCCAGTGGTGAATACCTGACATCGGCACACAAGTCAAAATGGACGGGTAAAATTTAGTTTTATGAATTTTAAAAAAATGTAATTCAGCAGCAACAAACTTTCTCGTCTGCTCAGGGAATGCTGGGAACGTAATGGATGGCTACAACGCGCCATGCAGACACAGCCGAGACAGTAGCTCCGATGATTCTGAAGCAGCTTCCGGTCGTGAAGATGACAACATGACCTCCAGCCTGGACACACCACAGTAAGATGTACTTAAAATGGCCGATATCTTTGTATTCTTCTTCTTCTTCGATCTCATTGTTATATTGGAGTGTTCAGATGACTAGATCAATACATGAGATGAACTGCCCAGTGGTCTCCATATAGTTTTCTTTCTATTGGGGTGTTTTGGGGCCAGTGTTTTATACGAGCCTCTTGGTAAAGAGAGCAGTTTTGGAGGACGCGGTCGGCATTCTCTGGTGATACTCCACATGGGCAGATTTCACTGGTTCCAATTTTGAGCTTCCGGTACTTGTGTTGTTGCATTCTGTTGTTTCCGGTCGTGAGTCGAAAGATTAGACGTTGGTCTTGTCGGGATAGCTTATAGTAAGCGTCATCTTTCTTGTGATTTGAATGAGAGCTCGTCCATTTCTCATATATTTTATTTACAATTAATTTCTTCATTTCTTCTGGATAGAGTGCAGAGTTTACTTGTGAGTTTGTTCTCCCACTCTTGGTGAGTGTGTCAGCCTTCTTATTTCCTGCTAGTTGTATGTGAGCTGGTATCCATTGAATAACAGTTTTTTTTTCTGTTGTTGTTGAGCTTTGTAAGTGCTGTTCTGGGGTTTTTAATATAAGAGGAATCAGAGTTTTGCAGGCTTTGGAGGGTTGTTTTCGCATCGGTTAGAAAGACAATCTGACTGTGTGGGGAACTTGGATGATTTGCTAGCATGGTAGCAGCTAGTGCTAGTGCTTCCCTTTCTGCTCTGTAACTGTCAGAGAGCTCTCCAGTTTCAAAGGATTTTTCTAGTTTTCCTCCATCCGGCCATTCGATGAGTATTCCAGCTCCTCCATTTGTGGTGGCTTTATGGGATGGGCCATCCGTGTAAACTCTGATCCACTGATTGCTAGGATAATTGGTTTATAGAAAACAGTTTACTATTTCCTTGAGTTCTGTTGGTCTGTAATCAGATTTTCTTTTTATGTTTTCAATATGGTCCCTTATAGTAGGAAGAGGGCGTTCGTCCCAGGGTGGAGATTCATTATAGTGCATCGAGGATTGCAGACAAAGTTTTTCAAGTTGGTGTTTCTTTTTTAGGTTTAGAGATTCCTGTATGAAATTGGTCCTTTTGAGACGGTTTTTTGTGCCAGTTTTGTGGATTTTTGTTCTGAGTGGGTGCCTTTCCATGGTTTCCAATTTAGTGAATTGGGAAAGGATTTTTATTTCTCTTCTTTCATCCAGAGAGATCAGGGCAGCGGTTTTCTCTATAGCTCTTATGGGTGTTGTTTATATTGCTCCTGTCATTATCCTTAGACCAATATTTTGAACCTTGTCTTTTTTTCTTAGGTTGGTTTGGGCTGCTGAGCCCCATGCTGTGGCACCATATTCTAGTACAGGTCTTACTTAACTGGTATAGGTCTTTTTCAGGATGTTGTGATTAGCTCCCCAATCTGTGCCAGCTAATTGTTTCAAGAGGGATAGTCTCTGGATGCCTTTACTCTGTGTTTTATCTATTTGGTTTTTCCAGGTTAGTCTCGGGTCATAGGTGACTCCAAGATATGTAGGGCTGTCATTTTTTTCTAAAGCTTCCTTATCTAATGTATTGTATTATAATAACCCTGTTGATAGAAATGGTATGGATCTAATATGATAACAGTTTATACATTTAAACTTGATTGTCCTGAACTATCTCCAAAAGTTTTCCCCTACCCAAAAATAATAAATAAATTATGTTATATTTGTATACTACTAAACTTTTATCCATGTAAGAATGTCTATAAATACAAAAAGAAATTAAGATAAATATAGTCCTAATTTAAAATGTTAATAAGTTAGCATTTTATTATTAGTTTTAATAAGGCTAAAAAAATAATGTAAAATTGTCTCCCTTGACATTGCTGTAGCAACCTTTACTATTTCAGATATTACATAATGAAATAATAAGATGATTTACATTCTTTTTTTAATCCTGGGAATACGTGTTTTCCTAATAAAAAAAAAAATTGTTTGAAAAAGTAAATGCCGCCGTGCATTGTGGTTTCCCCATGTTATTTTTGTTAACCGTCGGTCATTGAATCAAGAGACTTTTACATCATAAGATCCTAAGGTCTGAAACGGTAATTTTAACTTCATAGAGAATTGCAAATCATACTCTCAATTGAGAAAGGCACATGATATTCTCAACATATATTAGATATAATGAATACATTACTGTCTTGCAGATTAGACTCGATCTTCTGCTTATATAAATTAGCCTTAAATATAGGACATGGTAACTGACTATAATACGCCACTGCAATAATCCTATGAGTTCAACAGCGCTGGGCGGTTCTAGAACTGTCAAAAACACTAGCCCCTAAGTGACAGTTTGGTTGGTCCCAAGGTTGTGATTCTTCTTTGAAGAACCGAATCCGTTCGCACAGTTTCTTGAAGCTTGTTCACTTGTGATGAACGACGAACATCCGTAGAACATTAAGTTTGCGTTGAACGATCAGTGCATACAAAATACCCTCCATTTTAAAACCGTTACAGCAAGCTATGACTTGGAATCCTAAACACAGATTGACATGTGACTTTGACCTAACAAATTATTCCAAGTTCAAGGTCTTGTGGTATGCTGTCTGGACTGTTGTTCGGTGGTCACAATGGTCCGGATTGGAACCTGGCCCACAGCCATCCCACGTCGTCCTGCAGGAGGTTTGGGCTATGGTGTAATTATCTTCAGAAACATTCAAAATGTGTCAAACATTTTACAAACAAACATGGAAATCTACCAATTTATATCCCTAAAACTATAATTACATGTTTACGTATAATGTACAGTAGATTTTACGTGAAGTAATGTTATTTGTTCTTCCGTTCAAGCAACAAGCTGTTATTAGAAAATACAAAACATTTCATAACATTTATTACGCTTTATTTTTCCATTATTAATTATAATAATTGGAACAGGGCAAAATGAGAATAAGATTATGTTTGATAGGCCATCAGACTCAAATACTATTTGAAAGAGTTGAAATCAGCCTTTCCTTTTGATTAAAAATGTCGCATGTGTTGTATTTTCGTTCGATAGATGGGTCAGTACCACACAGCCTGTGAAACCAGTCACCATTGACAAGTGCTACTACCACCTACCCTACTACCAGAACAAACCCTGCGTGTACGTCCGTGACATGTTTGAGGACCATCGGAGGCGGCTCTACAACTCCAACATCATCGACAAGATTTGCGAAAAGCTGGACGACGGCCTGACCGCGGTGAACCTGATGATCGAAGAGGAGCAGCCCTTTCCCGAGCAGAAGTTGAGGATGGTCTTCGAAGAGCTCGGTCAAGGCTGCTCCAAATTTGTCTCCCTGGTCAAAGGGACAGGGGGAGGGTCAGCTGCTGGGAAAACCAAACTGGACAAGGAGAGGCACAAACTGTTGGTCAGAGAAATGGTCAGTTTTTTTTTTGGTTTTTTTTTAATTACAAAGCTTATATCAAATCACTCTGTCTGTCCTTTTTTCCAACTTTCGGATCAAGTTGAAACTTATCACAATTATCTATTGGCATAGACAAGACATGAATCAATTTTTAAAAGTAACGAATTAGACAATTAATAACTAGTAATTAATAATATTTTTCATACCAACTAGGGAAACAAATATTTCTGTATTTTCAGATATTTCTAAATTTGTTGGGTTTAGTCCACTTAAATAATAACTCCACCCATTCTCGCAGCAAGTTGAAAGTTTGAACAATCAATCAATAAAGAAGTAACCAAATAGTCAATTAATTACTGGTAATTTATTAATTTTATTTACCAACAATGGAAACTATTTCTAAAGTATTCACATATATAGCTAAATTTGTTGGGTTTACTCTTCTTAAATAATTGTAAATGTCATTTCTCCCTCTCGCATTCTGCGATCAAGCTGATTCTTTAAACAATTATTTATTGCACCTAACCAAAACACGAATCAATAAACAAAAATATTCAATTAGTCAATTTATTATTGTTAATTAATTGTTTTGTTTGATATCGAATAAGGGAAATAACTTGTACATAATTGATATATATAGTTTTAAGGGCGGAGTTATTATCTTTAGAAAAGCTTACTTTTTTAAAAAATAAAAGGATCTGTATAAAAATTCTTTACGTTGCCCAACCGTGCGGGACAAGATGCACGCAGCAGACTCTCTAACCCTCGATGAAAAAAGTCATGGAAAGATAAATCTGTCATTTCTGCAAGTCGGGCTATAGTTACCCCACGTAACTTTCGGGGCGACACTGGGCGCGGCTCAAAAAATAAAGAGGGTGGGGGCGGAACAAGTAATCTTCTCTGTAAATATAATTCTCTACGTCGCCCAACCACCCATCCTATTTGGACAAGTGTGTCTTTCAGGAAGTGTTCACCCGCCACTTAATAGCGGCGTATGCTACGCCGAGGGTCGGCTAGTTTTGAATATTTTGTTTGTTTAATTTCGGTATCTTCTCAGCTCTGATACTAGTTGGGAAAATAAATTTAATTACGAAAAGAAATTTAAGATATGTATTCATAACAATACCTATTTAATGTGTGTTTTTGTTTTTTGTTTTGTTAGAAAAAAAAGAATTAAGTCTGTGTGTAAGTAACAAAAGTCTATAAAGGACTCCCAAGGGCGGTCCACGCTTTTTCACGTTCTTTCTCATTGCGTCTAGGACCAGATGTCGACCTTGGCCAGGACCATGAAAGCAACAGTGACCAAATCAAATATGAAAGACAAGTTAAAGGCTGGGACTCAATACCTTAACAAGCTGAAAAGTCTGGCCATAGAGGTGAATAGTAGATCAAAGTAGTACTAAAACATAGACATTTTATTTTTATCATCCATTTATAAAGTCCTAAAGGGGAAAAGGCGCCGGGGGGGGGGGGGAGAGATGGAGGAGGCACATAATTAACTTGACTACCCGTATTAAGATGTAGGAGAGAGGTCCATATTTGTTAACTTTCATATTTCAAATAATGTGGTGGGACTTATCTAATTGTTGGATACAAATCTTCTTTAAATTAAACTTTAAATAAGATTGTTACAAGTCTGATCAAAGTGAATATAAACTAAAATACTATAGGATAAGATTTATAAACGAATCTCTGTCTCCTTTATATTAAAAGTCTGTTTACTAAATGGATCATCTTCTACATTCTACTTGCAATGGACGTGCAGACAAACAGAGCTTAATAAAAAAATTCCAAACTCTTGACGAAATTGGGCCAGACGCCTTGGCATTTGACAAAATTGGAACTAATGCCTGACATTTGACAAAACTAGACCAAAGACTGGCATTTAACCCTTAAAATGTAGAGCTGTTTTACAATGAGTGCATACAAAGTGGAATTACACATTCTGATGTTTAGAGGCTAAACTACCACACGCGTTTTAAGGGTTAACAAAATTGGATCAAAGCCTGGCATTGACAAAATTGGACCAAAGCCTGGTATTTGACAAAATTGGATAAAAAACTTCCATTTGACCATAGTGGACCAAAGCCTGGCATTTGATATAAATAGACCAAGGCTGGCATTTGTCAGAATGGTACCGAATGCCATGCATTTCAAAATAATCTGGCCGATAGTTTCGTGTCTATCTGACGTTTTGTTGACATATGTCCAGAATGTTCAATGATTGTGTTCCCCCCAGCCTCAGCATGCTCTGCCGGACGTTTTAATCTGGATGGTCAGCAATAACAAGAGAATCGCCTACCAGAGACTTCCTGCAAGACAGATTATCTACAGTATAGTGGACGAAGAGAGAGGCCGAGACTGTGGCAAACCAATCACTTTACTTCTGAAGGTAACTGAACCTATCTCTTTACCTCTCCTGATAACTCAGTAAATCTCAACCTACCACTTCTCTTTGCCAGGGTGACAGAGCCTATTAACTTTTTCTTTACAATTTGACTGAACCTAGATCTATTACATGACTTCTCGTTGTAAATAAACCTATCATCCTGCTTTTCTAGGCAACTTAATGTCACAGTTTTCGAGGTTACCCTATCCATTTCACATCTCGAATCAACTCTTCCCTAAACCTAATATGTTAAGTCTCATATTAACAGCACCTATCACTTTGCTGTTCACAGAAACTAAACCTACCATGTATCTTATCAATTTAATAAAGCCTATAATTTTACACTTAAAGTTTCGTAAACTTATTTCTTTATATGTTCATATAAATAATGCTATTCCCTAATTCCTTCCATGAGTCCCAATAGATAAATCCTGTATAACATGGCCCAGAGTAGGTCAATGCCAAGACCTTTAAAAATAAAATTCATTACCTTTGGCCAACATCTCAACAATTTAAAAAAAAAACTGAATAAAAAAAGAAACGAGAAAAACAAAACATTTTAGATCTTACAAATTTATGGAGTTTTTCCCAAATACGGCACGCGTTCGTTTCAATGTCTCTTTGTGACTTGTTTAGCTTCCAGGAAAGAAAGCCATGGGCTCAGCTGGGTGGACCATCCAGACCAAGCTTCAAGTCTTCCTTTGGCTTGGCTTGTCCAAACACAAGAAAGATTACTTGAAAGGATTGCCCAAAGGATATGAAGAGACGAAGCAGCTGAGGTCTTCCAGTAAACCTTGCGGAGTCCCTCCAAATTGTATACACTATACAGGTAGAGGATTTTCTTTATCTCGATTTTACATACAAAATGTGTTTTTTTTTAAAGTTATCTTTAAATCCGGGGCGGACTGGGGGACAAAATCGGCCCGGGCATTACCATACGATTCGGCCAATAGCTTGATTTCATATGATAGAGCTGCACATTAGATGACATGATTCCTTGCTTCTGTCTCCAGAACGCCAGTCTTTCCAGCTGAGAGCACACATGTACCAGGCGAGGCAACTCATAGGCTCAGATGCCTCCGGGTTGTCTGACCCCTTTGCGAGAATAGCGTTTGCTGAACAAAGTATGACAACTCAGGTAGGATCACCAGTTTTTGTGACCAGATAGTGGACTAGAGAATAGATACTTAATCTTGTATTACATATTCTTTCCCTTAACTTAAATAATCAATGATGCTACCATAAATTGTAACTAATTATACGAATTAGTATTTTATAGCTAGCGCCTTAAACTAAAAAAGCCTTGGGAACTTATATTAAAATTATAACATATTTTTTATTATCCCTTTGTTAGGGATTATAACTATAGGTCATGGCTAGAAGCTAGAATAAGAGGTCAAGGCCAGTAGCTAGAATTAGAGGTCAGGACTAGGGGAGGTGCGGCGGCTGAGCGGCAAGGCGCTTGGCTTCCCAACCGAGGTTCCGGGTTCGAATCCTGGTGAAGACTGGGATTTTTCAATTTGGGGCCTCTAATAGGTACCTGACAAAAAGTAAAGGCGGTTGGTTGTTGTGCTGGCCACATGACACCCTCGTTAACCGTAGGCCACAGAAACAGATGACCCTTGCATCATCTGCCATGTAGACCACAACGTCTGAAAGGGGGAACTTTATTAGGAGCTAGAATTAGAGCTAGAATCAGAGTTCATGGTCGGTAGTTAGAATTAGAGGTCATGGCCAGGAGCTAGAATTAGAGGTAAAGATCCTGATCAATGTCTTTGTGTCGTGTCCAGGTAATCGAGCAGACGTTGAGTCCTACCTGGGATGAGATGCTGATCCTCAAGGAAGTCCAGATGTACGGGACCATGGACGATATAGTGGACGAGCCACCGACCATCGTGGTGGAGATATTTGACCAGGATAAAGTGGTCAGTACCTGACGAATTAGATGGCATGACTAGGTTTGAGCCTACAATAACCTAACTCTAATCCCCCAAAAATGTAACTCATGTACTATGCATTTATGTAGCTTTTTCACTTAGGGGTTCTTGTGAAATTTTTGACTGTATCAAGGGGTCACCGAGTTTGAGAACCTCTGCATTAAAATAACAAAATATGTTTTGTAGCTTAGTTTTAGTAGCTTAAATTTAAAGTGTATCTATTAGGAACAATAAAGCTGGCTTGACAACACAATAGAATTGAGAGGCTTCTCTCTTGATATTCTGCAAAGAACAGCCTCTAACCAGAAAAGTGGAGGGATTTGGTGACGCAAACTGTCACAGCACTCCTACGACGATAGTCAAGGGACAGATAATGATAATGAATAATAACAACCAATGTGTTTATATTCTCTTTGTTATTTCTCTAAACAAATTCTGGCCTATCTCCAGGGCAAGTCTGAGTTCATTGGACGAGCTCTGTGCCGGCCAGTGGTCAAACTCAGCACGGAGCTCTATGGTCCACCCAAGTTCCCACCTCGCCTTGAGTGGTGGGATATATATCGTGGGCCAGACAGGGCAGGTGAGCTGCTGGCTGCATTTGAGCTACTTCAGGTGAGCGGCATGCATCGAGTCCCTATTTTCATATAGATTTAGTCCATACGACTTGAGTCTGAGTGTGAGTTTTGTGTGAGTGCCTGAACGGTGCGAAGCATCTTATATATTGTACGTAGATTTAGTAACCTGTTCTAACTCTTGGATGCTGGTGTGATAGTAAAGATATGGTGTTTAACACACATATATGTACTAAGACTAGTTGTACATACGTATGTCTGTGTCTATGTCGTTACTAATGACTATGTATTTCATACTATGATAATATACAGACAGACAGACAGACAGACAGAAAGATAGATAGAAAGATAGATAGATAGATAGATAGATAGATAGATAGATAGATAGATAGATAGATAGATAGATAGATAGATACCAAGCCGAGTCTTATTTAGAACTTAAGTGGTAGAAGGAACCTTTGCACGAAATTTCATGCGAATCCTTTTGCTAGTTTAAGAGATCTCTTGATACATATGTCAGTCAGTCAGCATTAGTCTATAAATAGATAAATTTGTTTGTTTCAGAAGACTGAACAATTTTTTATGCAAGTTTTCAACAGTAAAACTAATGAAGACTTGTGCAACTTATTTAAAATAAAGTTTGAATATTAAATTTTAGAAACAAAAAGGAGGGGTAACTTTCAAGAAGACCGAGTTTGGTCGTTTGCATCTATTTGGTCATGGCTAAACACAATGGTTAACTCAGATTTTCAATAGCTTTTTTACATAGATACTATCTATGTTTTACCCGGCTTTGTTTTTTTTTTTTTTCGTTCTGTTCTCGTTTTATATATAATAGCAATAATATATTGTTTTAATAGTTTAAGTCTATGTCAAGACGCCTCATTGACCTAGATCTAGTAAACTCTCTTGTTCTAGGGCGACTTTACATATCTTAAGATCACCGCTGTTATCCAAAGAACATTCATATCAAGCTTCATTAAGATTGGTCAAACGGTTTTGATCTCTATAAAGGACATACATATAAACAAACTCCTTACATTCTACTTTATATATTAGATTTATAGATGTGACATAAAGACTGGCTAGAAGACGAATAGCAGAAAACACTTGAGCGACTTTTCCCTACGAGCAGTTCTATAAACTGACCGTTTCGCATGAATCAGCATGTCAATATAGTATTTATATTTACATAGAATGTACTAATACATTTTTCTTGTATGAAACTAATATAGTATACTTTACACTTGTGTGTTAATTTGTTTAATTTTTTGTTTTTAAATCATGAAGAAAGACGTTTTGGCGCCATGGTTTCTTTGACAATGCCGTTGTGACGATGGCTGTTTCGGCGCCGCCGTATCGGTGATTATTAAAAAGTGTTTGATATTTATAGCTAATATGTTCTCTTTTTAAACTCTATCCACTTACACTGCCTCCGAAGGATCTTGAAAATCATATCGCAAGAGAGAGTGTACAATATTGAGATCCTCGCGGGAAAGGGGCCTTCCCAGCATCCTTACATTTCTCAGACAACTCCGCCATCGCTGGCTCGGAAATTTTCGCCAGATGGAGGACATTCGCATCCCGAAAGTCATTCTGTACGGGCAACTTGCGTCTGGCGCAAGAAAAACTGGTCGCCCCCACCTCCGTGGATGTAATAAAACGGGATTTAAAAACATTGAACAATGATACTGACCATTGGGAAGACACAGCTCTAGGCCGCACTACGTGGAGAGAGACGGTGACCAAGAAAGCTATGGACAGCGAGAAAACATGGGCCTCAGCTCTGGAAGAAAAGCGTGTCATACGAAAAATGACCGGCTCCTTTACCACCAAAGCGAAAGTCACCTTGACCTGCGGTTTAATATGTGGACGGGAGTGTCTCTCCAAAATAGAGCTCCACAGTCACATGAAATAGTGTCCGAGATGAACCATAGTCGTTTTACGACTGAAGGAGGCCAATGATGAATGATGTTTTAAAATCTTATAGCTTATTTTTAAAAAAAAAAGGTTTGTGTTAAATAAGTTCTTTTTTGCTGTGTCTCCTAAATTTCATCGATAAATATTTCAGCGTCAAAACGGCAGCGCCAAGACAGCGGCGCCAAACCGTCTCACCAACAGTTTACATGGTTTGAATTTGTTCATGTACTTAGACTATCGTTTGTTTTATTCTTTCATTGACCTGATCGTTTGCTCTGTGCTGTTGTCTCTACCGTAGAAACCCTTCGAAGAATCCGACTTGAAGGCGGCCCATCTGACACCACCTTACGCACGAAAGTCCATACTGCCGGTATCATTGTTGATCCTTTTTTTTTTAAACCTGTCATTGATTGCACTTTTAATTCACGCCGGTGCCGTCTCTACGCAAATGCACGCTGCTCTTTAGTAGAATGAGGCCACACACTTACTTAAAATAGAGACAGAAAAGAGAAATCGAAAATTCCTTAGCGTATTCATAACATAACTTTGATTTCATCATTGCCTGTGGCTCCGTCAGGGGCGTGGGCTATATTAGTAACCTTTAAAAAATAAACAATGAAAAAGTATACTTAGCTGATAGACCGGTTATTCATACGAACCTAACAATATATGTACAAAAACTCGAAGTACAGCTATATAACAATCGATCCTGTGGCTTTAGGGTAAAATACAAATGAAGGCGCGGTTGCTGACTGGTAAAGAGCTTGGATTCCGAACCGGGGGTCCCGGGTTCGAAACTTGTTGAAGACTGGGATTTTTAATGTCTAGATTTTTGGGCGCCTCTGAGTCCACCAAGCTCTAATGGGTACCTGACATGAGTTGGGGAAAAGTAAAGACGGTTGGTCGTTGTGCTGGCCATATGACACCCTCGTTAACTGTGGGCAACGGAAAAAGATGCCCTATAGATCGCATGGCCTGAATGGGGGAACTACAAATGTAAGTGGAAAGACATAGGTAAGTGACAAAGGGGTGTATGATCTAAAAATAGGTTCTACATTTTTAAAAGAAAGTTTTCACGAGGCTTCGTTGCTGTGGAGACGGCCTGGAAAGTGCATATTATTTTTTTAGCATGATCTAATTCGTATGATTTGTTTTATATCGTATTATTGCAGATAATCTTATAATTAAGTTTGTTTGTTTTTAAATAGTCATCACATACACACATACATTATGATTAAATTATGATAAGCTGTTTATTAAGAGAATTTGTTTATCAAGATAAGCTGTTTATTAAGATAAGCTGTTTTACTATGTGGAAGAATAAAGTATCAAGAATAATTAGCAAACGGAGTTTTTAAGAACCAGATAGAGCTCTAGGGAAAATCTTAAGCTAAGGAACTAGATCTCACGACAAAATAGAATATATGTTCTTATAGAAGAATGGTTATTTATAACTCTAAGTGTTTATTTTATATTGTTGTTGTTTGTTCTGCCCTTCGCATGTTTGTATGTGTGTGTGTGTGTTATTCTGGTTTGTTTGGTGGTTTGTTTAAATTATCTTGATTTTTACCATTTGCTAAAAATAACTCGGATGTGTATAGAGAAATTATTTGGAATAAATATTCAACGTTGATTAGATAAACTTAGATTACTAATAGAATATACTGTGATTTCAGAACTAAAAAAATATACATAAATTTATAAATAAAATAAATAAAATAAAAAAATATATGTATGCATATGTGTGTGTGTGTGTGTGTGTGTGAGTATGTGTGTGTGTGTCTAAATATATAAAGATAAACATTACAAATAGAGAACACAATATAACATGGTCACTAGTCCCTGTTAACAAGAATAGCCTCATTAGCTTAAGCTAGGGGACAGACGCTTAAGAAATAAAGAAGCAATTAAAAAAACAAAACACTACACTAAATCGTTGTCTAGGCTTACTTACACTTAGATCCTCCCGCGCAGTACGGCACACTGGTGGGGCCCGGGGCTGTCAGCTGACTTCAAAGAAATCGGTCTCCGCAATGACTGTAGTCTCTTCCCCATAGGAGAACTCCTTTCAGTGGTATGCCCGTCCATTCTTTTATGTTGTCTTCCCATAGCTTTTTCTGTCTGACTCTTCTTTTTCCTGGTACTGTTCCCTGAAGGAAGGTCTTTGCGAGTCCCGAAGACCTTGTAATATGGCAATAGAGTTTTAGTTTGCGTTTTGTTTTTACACTAGTAAGCAGGTCATCGTGGGGTCCAATCTTTAAAAGGTAGTTTGTTTTAAAAATAGGTCAATGAGGTCAAGCCCCCCGGGCCCCCAAACAATGGAAAATTCCTAGCTACGCCCCTGTTGCCAGTAGATCAATAATAAAAATAAAATTTAGCTTACTTTTAATTCCAGGATGTTGAAGCTAAGGACTTGTTATCTTTATTTATAATGAAACGTTAGTAACTGTAAGCTAATAAAGAAGTGGAGGGAGGGGGTGAGAGGTTATTGATTATAATTCGTGTAATGCTTCTAGTGTAGAAGTTATAATTCCCCCCCCCCCCCCATCTTTTTTTTTTCATGGTAAAATGAAATCAGTAGGAATCTAGTATTAAAATGGGTTTTGGATCATTAAGAATCATTTATATAACAAATAACTAATAAAATCTTCATCTGTTGCCTTCGTTGGAGATGTTATACTGTAACTATTTTATAAGTTGATGCATGTTTAAGGGACTTGCGCTGTATATTTTATTACAAGAAGGATAAAAACTATTATTTAACATTTGTTACAGTTGGCACCGTTTGGTGACGCCTCTGGGCAAGATCTGCCTCCGCTCGAGCTGCCAGCCACTGAGAGAGACCGTGGCCCCATCATGCCGGTACCAAAAGGAATCCGACCAATATTGAGTAAACACAGAATAGAAGTAAGTGATTCACTCTCTCTCCCTCTCTCTCTCTCTTTCTCACTCTCTCTCTCTTTCTCTCTCTCTCTTTCTCTCTCTCTTTCCCTCTTTCTCACTCTCACTCTCTTTCCCTCTCTCTCTTACTCTCTCTCTCTCTCTTACTCTCTCTCTCTCTCTCTCACTCACTCTCCGTCTCTCTCTCCCTCTCTCTCCCTCTCTCTCTCTCCCTCTCTTTCTCTCTCTCCCTCCCTCCCTATCTCTCCCTCCCTCTCCCTCTCTCACAAAGAGAGACTTGGATTTTAAATCATTGCTGCATGTGTGCGCTTCGGGGGGAGGCGCCGAGTGGTGTAGCGCTTGGTTTTCGAACCTGGAGTCCTCGGTACGAATCTCGGTGAAGACTGACATTTTGGATTTCGGGATTCATGTGGCGCCAATGAGACCATTTAATTTTAATGCGTACCTAACTTAAGTCGGGGAAAGTAAAAGAGGTTGGTTGTTGTGCTGGCCACACGACAAACTGGTCGTTAACCGTTGGACAAAGAGATAGACGACTTTAAATTGTTTGCCCTATAGACCAGATTGTCTGAAAGAGGAACTTTACCTGTGTGCAAGTTTGAAACAAAGAGTTCAAGTACTTTATACAAAGCTTATATCAGCTCACTCTGTCTGTCTATCCGTCTGTGTGTCCGTCTTTCTGGCCAAAAGTTTGGGCAATTATTTCTCCACCACCAAATCTCAGATCAATTATTTCTTTTAACTGACAACACAAGAATCAATATAAAAAAAATAAACCAATTAGTTAATTAACTATTGGTAATATATTACTTTGTTTGGTATTCAAACAAGGGAATGAAATAGTACTTGACTGAAGTGGTGGTATAAGCTGAATTAGTCCTGTTTTTAGATTGCCGTCTGAGGCTTATTACAAATTTAATTACATGGCTGACCCAAACTGATTGATACACTTAATATAAGCTTCGCTATTGTTGTTGTTGTTTTTTTAAAGTATTTTTTGTATTTTGCTTGTTAAGAAATCAAAATATGTCTTTTAATTACAGACATTAATACGATTTCGTTGAGTATAGTTTTAAACAGGATGTTCAACGATAGGAAATGTTGATGTCTACCCACGCAATGACCTTACTTTTAATCCCAGCATTCTTCCTATACATCCTTCCTGTCTTTAAGCCTCGCCCCCCAGAACTGCACACAATGACGTCATTTCCTGAAATTGCTTAGTAACTCGATATTGAATTTTAAGACCATGTGGTTGAAAGACTGGAATACCGTGGATGTTTTTTTTTTGGTTCCTCTGTGTCTAGGCCAATGGCTAACGAGGGTGTTGTATGGACAGCACAATGATCGCCTTTAGTTTCCACAATTTACCCATGTGACCAATTTCATGAGCCTATGGACAGCACAATAATCGCCTTTAGTTTCCACTATTTACCCATGTGACCAATTTCATGAGCCTATGGACAGCACAATAATCACCTTTAGTTTCCACAATTTACCCATGTGACCAATTTCATGAGCCTATGGACAGCACAATAATCACCTTTAGTTTCCACAATTTACCCATGTGACCAATTTCTTGAGCCTATGGACAGCACAATAATCACCTTTAGTTTCCACAATTTACCCATTTGACCAATTTCATGAGCCTATGGACAGCACAATAATCGCCTTTAGTTTCCACAATTTACCCATGTGACCAATTTCATGAGCCTATGGACAGCACAATAATCACCTTTAGTTTCCACAATTTACGCAAGTGACCAATTTCATGAGCCTATGGACAGCACAATAATCGCCTTTAGTTTCCACAATTTACCCATGTGACCAATTTCATGAGCCTATGGACAGCACAATAATCGCTTTTAGTTTCCACAATTTACGCATGTGACCAATTTCATGAGCCTATGGACAGCACAATAATTACCTTTAGTTTCCACAATTTACACATGTGACCAATTTCATGAGCCTATGGACAGCACAATAATTACCTTTAGTTTCCACAATTTACACATGTGACCAATTTCATGAGCCATGTGCTAGTGAAACTGCGATCTACAAATATGATTCACCATTCGACGCTAGACCGTCTTCCTTATAATATAACATTATAACTGCGCTATTATTTGTTAGGTCTCAATAGATATTTAGCATTTTCGTGTATTATTATTATTTATGAATTTTCTTTTTCTGGCACTGTCGAGCTTCATTAAAGGGAAACATTTTCTAGTCCTATCAACAGTGTCCACTGAGGAATTTATAAATTATTATAATTGTTATTATTATTAATATTATTGTTATTATTATTATTATTATTAGTCAATGTTTGAGTTATATACTTTATTTCGACCATCAAAGAAATTGTGTTTTGCTGTTTTATTTATTCAGGTCCTGTTTTGGGGTGTCCGTGACCTCAAGCGTGTTCAGCTCCAATCAGTGGACCACCCTCGTATTGACGTCGAGTGTGCGGGCCACGTGCTCAGCTCCTCAGTGGTCCTTAACTGTAAAAAGAATCCAAACTTCAGTGTTCCGGTGAAGTACTTCGATGTGGTAAGAGAGACAACTCAATTAATATTTAATGTAGTAGCGTTCGTTGTTCTCAGTTGTTTCCCTTGATATAACTGTTCCAACGATGCACTAAATGCACAGTGTTTCGCATACTTTATCTATCATTTTCGTTTCATTTGATTTATCCATGTTTTCTTCCACGTGAAAGTTGGATTATTTCCCATTTGTTTAATTTAAAAAAAAAAAAATATTAATACTTTAACCGTATTCTATTTTTCATTTTAAGTAGAAAACTATAACATATAACTTTTTTTTTCTTTTTTATGCTTTATGACATTTTATTACACCATAAGTTGTACCAATACAGTTTCATGTATAATATCTTCAGATATAAACAAGCTTGGTTTTGAAATCACAAGGCAATTGGCCTAATTAATGCGGAAATATTTGAAATGAAAAAAAAAACATATTTCAAATGTCAATGGGGCATACAGGTCTTTGTCAGCATTATTCGAGAAATAAACACGTGAACATTTAAAGTTTGGACATAATGAGTTGACATAATTGAATATTAGATCATACTATAACTAAAAGTAGAATTTAATTTTATTCTATATTAAAAAGGTTTGTATCTATGGAGAGCTTAACTTCCTAATATCTGACCTAATATTGGTAAGGTAAATATGAATATCTGGTCTGGCCTCAAACCGGTTTCCATAGTTTGACTCTGATGCAACATAATACAGAAAATCCAGCATCTTAAAAATGTTTTTGAAACCTGAGGCAAAACTTTATTTTTATTTTTGTTTTAAAATATGAACGTACTTTTCAGACAGACTTGTTTCAAAATCACTCCGTTGATCTTTGTAGCTTTTTTTCAACTTAGAGCCAGAATATAATACAAAAATGGTTTCCCTTTCAGTTCTTGCGATCTGTAGAGCAGATGATGTAAAGGTCCTCTGGTTTCTGTGGGGTTAACGAGGGTGCCAACACAACGACCACCCGCTTTTACTTTTCCCCGACTAATGTCAGGTACCCATCAGAGTGTACTCAGAGGCGCCCAAAGGTCCCGAAATTAAATTCGCAGTGTTCAACGAGATTCGAACCCACGACCCCAGAGTCAGAATCTAGATCAGTTCAAAGTTCATAATGATAAGATTGTTTTTTTTTCGTTCACCGAGATATTAAGTTAGTAAAGACCTTGCGATCTATAGGGCAGATAATGTAAAGATAATGTAAAGATAATGTAAAGAACGTCTGCCCTATATAAGAGGAGAGCTAATACAGATCATTTTTCTTTCTTTTTTTTTTCTCTGTATACTAATTCATGTACAGACCTACTAGTTAAAAGTTCCTTTAGTTCGTGGAACCTAATTGAAGCCTCGAGGAATCCTAGTGTTGCTGGGAACACATTTTTGGGAAACACTGCACCCTAGTATATGAGATGAGCAATGGTTCTCTTTATATTATTTGTAATTTAGTACTTAACGACTGATAACTTGCATCTCCAAGTCTTTTAAAATGTCTAAGACTCTTAGAACTATGCAAGCTTGCCTTCCTCTATCTGTTCGAACAAACTTCTGTCTGGGAAAGATCCAAGCAGATGTAAATTGTTACATCCCTATTACCCAAGGCTCATATCCCGAGGCGCTCGGATTAGAAGCGAGGCCAATGACCGAGCACATCAGGGGAACTATCCCATATTCGTTCTCTGTACAAAATCAGTCGTGCAGGTGTCCGCCATAAGAACGGTCCATTAAGGAACGTGTGTGGATAGTGACATTTTAGTTGGGGGCTTTCTTCCATTCCCGCCAGTGCAATGGACTCTGTCCTTAGGCAACCGAAAACGGGTTTTTTTTTTTCAAGTCTGTTAAACCGTTGGAACACAGGAACTCCACAGTTGTCTTTCTTCCTGGTTCAGTACTTAGCAGGAAGGCAGAAGCGAACCAACCCAAGACACGAAGGGTTTCATCGCTCACGACCATAATAAGCATATCCTGTTGAAATGTAAATGTTACAGATCCTCGTGTAATGTAACTAAAAACCAAAAACATCTAATTATTTATACCTCATCCACAACAGATAACGACGTAATACGCCATATTACCACATTAATGTACTTTAACAACTTTCAACAACAACAAAATAATCTTGTATTGAGTGGAGAAGGAGCACCGTTCATTTGCTGTCATTCAATACTACATGTTTTATCTCCCCGTTTCTTTGTTAAACAAAATTAATTAATTACTGTTAAATTTAAAGTTTCCCTTTCAGACCTTGCAATCTATGAGGCATCTGTTTCTGTTGCCCACGGTTAACGAGGTTGCCCCTTAAAACACTTAGATTTTAATATCTGGTAACCGATACATCTAATTGCACGGCCCGCTTTATAACGCTACCTCTCCCAGACACATCTTTTGTTTGGCTGTGAATTCGATTACCAATATCACTTGCCCCCCCCCTCTATGTTTGGCTGTGAATTCGATTACCAATATCACTTGCCCCCCCCCCTTCTATGTTTGGCTGTGAATTCGATTACCAATATCACTTCCCCCCACCCCTCTATGTTTGGCTGTGAATTCGATTACCAATATCACTTGCCCCCCCCCTTCTATGTTTGGCTGTGAATTCGATTACCAATATCACTTGCCCCCCCCCCTTCTATGTTTGGCTGTGAATTCGATTACCAATATCACTTGCCCCCCCCCCTTCTATGTTTGGCTGTGAATTCGATTACCAATATCACTTGCCCCCCCCCTTCTATGTTTGGTTGTGAATTCGATTACCAATATCACTTGCCCCCCCCCCCCTTTCTATGTTTGGCTGTGAATTCGATTACCAATATCACTTGCCCCCCCCTTCTATGTTTGGCTGTGAATTCGATTACCAATATCACTTGCCCTCCCCTTCTATGTTTGGCTGTGAATTCGATTACCAATATCACTTGCCCCCTCCCCTCTATGTTTGGCTGTTAATTCGATTACCAATATCACTTGCCCCCCCCCTTCTATGTTTTGCTGTGAATTCGATTACCAATATCACTTGCCCCCCCCCCCCCTTCTATGTTTGGCTGTGAATTCGATTACCAATATCACTTCCCCCCTCCCCTCTATGTTTGGCTGTGAATTCGATTACCAATATCACTTGCCCCCCCCCCTTCTATGTTTGGCTGTGAATTCGATTACCAATATCACTTGCCCCTTCCCCTTCTATGTTTGGCTGTGAATTCGATTACCAATATCACTTGCCCCCCCCCCTTCTATGTTTGGCTGTGAATTCGATTACCAATATCACTTGCCCCCCCCCCCCCCTTCTATGTTTGGCTGTGAATTCGATTACCAATATCACTTGCCCCCCCCCCTTCTATGTTTGGCTGTGAATTCGATTACCAATATCACTTGCCCCCCCCTTCTATGTTTGGCTGTGAATTCGATTACCAATATCACTTGCCCCCTCCCCTCTATGTTTGGCTGTGAATTCGATTACCAATATCACTTGCCCCCCCCCCTTCTATGTTTGGCTGTGAATTCGATTACCAATATCACTTGCCCCCCCCCCTTCTATGTTTGGCTGTGAATTCGATTACCAATATCACTTCCCCCCTCCCCTCCTCTATTCTACACCTTATAAAATAATCTTACATACAATATAAGATATTCATCATCTTTTCAGCTTTTAATCGACATATTTGAAAGACTCTTTGATTGTATCAAACTCTATCCATTGTTTCAATAAAGTTAACTTATCTCATGATAGAGGTTATTAATTCCTTTTTACTTTTATGTAGATAAATATTTAAAAAAAAATTGTGCAAAAACACTATTTTAAAAAATTCTAAAAAATAAATTAAAAAAAAACAAACTAATGATTTGAACCACTTACCTTTTGATGTAGAGTCTGACACTCTACCAACTAAGGTGTTATTCATATATCTGGAAACATGGAAAATTATTCACGAATACTAAATGAAACTAAAAATTTAATTGTATAAATGTCGGATTTATTTAAAAAGGTGGAGTCGAAATTACGAATAGAGAATCATTTTCGGTACATTTAACCGCTGCGGCTTCGAGCGTGCAAGATGTTTAGTTGTTCTAGGCCTACGGAAACGTCGGAAAGTGAAATGTTCTTATATTTTTCGTCTTTGCAAGATTGAATCAGGGCCCGTTCGTTTACATAAAGAGATCACTATTCGAAATTGTTTTATATTACAATATGTACTAACCTGTTTAGACACATGAATTAATGTTATTAATTGACAGAAACGTAATATTTTTTTTGTATTAACTAGAGTCTCCTTATAGTTTTAAAGTATAAATTTTCAATTGTTTTTGATTAAATACTTGTGAATTATGAGAACTTAGCATTAGTATAGTATAGTGTTCGGGCCACACAAATCGCGTACCACATGGTATGCACCTATTGCTACCTATTCTACAAGAATAAAATATAGGCTTACAATCTTGTTTTGTAATCACTACCATTACCGCAGGACACTAAAATCACGGTTTACAGGTGTAGGCTATAATAATATTAGGCCTACGTTTTATGCGTTAGTCTAGTTTTACACTGTAAGGTCTGTAAAAGGATTTTTATAAAAGGCGAGAACTAGTGACAATGGTCCGTGGGCCCCTTTAATGAAAAAATATATAACTATTTTCGGACCTCCTTCAGTCGTAACGACTATGGTTCATCTAGTAGAACCGAGATGAAAGTCTGGGCATTATATATGGTAGTAACGATGTCTCCCACTCAGCAGTCCCCCCACCCCTTTTTTTTTGGGGGGGGGGGAGCGGGCGGGCCTTAACGCAGCTGACCAAAGAAATGGAAATATCCGATACAGTTTGGAATCAGAAGTGTCCAAGTTTTGCCAGGTTGTAACACAGTATGCCATACAATCTGCCTTAGAGTCACCAGCTCCTGGATTTTCCTCAGGGTTGTCTACAGAAGCATTTCCTTGTGTTTGGGTATATCTGCAAGTCAGCGGAGGTTTGCATTGAGTTCTCCTTCACTAGATGAGTAGCCATCCAAGGCTAACGAGCCCCTCCTGCCCGAAGCTTACTGGTTTAGGCGCCAGTTGCTCGCCCTAGCTCCTTCCTCTGTCTGTGGTAATAGTTCCGCCGGAATAGCTGAGCCACACGTGAAGGCCAGGAGTTGACCTGATTGTCAGAGGCTATTTGAGACGCGTGCCATTAGAAGCATTTTATAGGCAATGGTGGGCTTAGAACCATTACCACTTCCGGCGTTAATAACCTTACTGTCTTTAAAAAAACGAGCCATAGGCGGTGGGTCTCATTATTATTATTATAGCTTTTATATAGCGCTACTTTCATGCTTATTGCATGCTTAGAGCGCTTTTGGTCCAATCTCATTTGTGGACCAGTTGGGGGGGGGGTATCTAGGAGTTGGTTTTCCGTGCTGCCTCGATCCCCCTTCTAGGTAGCCAAGCATAGCCAAGTTCAAGCGCACTTAGCCTCTCGACCACGCTTACCACCATCTGCCCACGTCATTCCTATAACAACGAAAATGTGGCCTAAAGCCCTCATAGCCCCCCTCCCATGATCTCAGTTATTGTAAGTCTGTTTTTAACTTACTCTATGGAAAGAGAGCTTGAGATCCTAGTTGACTTTCTACTGAGTGGGATAAACAACGCACTCAACAAACGTGAGACAAAACTTGCTAGTCTCTCTTGTGTGAAGCTGATGTAAAGTAGTCAGGACTTGTTGTTTGTTGTTGTCCTGAGCATTGAATACAGTATGACACTATTTGGGGTCAATCACACTCAGCTTACCTGGTGGGGGGGGGGGGGGCTTAACGTCGGTGTCCGGAACCTGGACATACGGGTACAACTGAAGTCATATCCAGTCTTTGTTATCTTGTGACTTTGTATTTCACAGTTGCTTAATCCACGAATATGCTTCATACAACAGTTTCAAAAAACAAATAAACAAAGAAATATTATATTTTAAAATATTTATGTGTAAGAATTAAATAGTAATTATGTTGTTTTTTTTTTTGTTTCTCTATCTCTCTCTTTCTGTCTTTTTTTTTCTATCTCTTTCTCTCTCTTTCTCTTTTCCTCTTTTTTTCTCTCTCTCTCTATTTCTCTCTCTTCCTCTTTTTTCTCTTTTTTTCTCTCTCTCTTTCTATATCTTCCTCTTTTCTCTCTTTTTTTTTCTCGCTCTCTTTCTCTATCTTCCTTTTATCTAACTTTTTCTTTCTCTACTCTCTATATTCTATATTGCTCTCTCTTTCAATCTTTCTCTCTCTCTCCCCCTCTCTGTTCTCTTTTTCTTTCATTATTTTTTCTCTTTCTATTAATTTTCTCTATTTCTATCTTATCCTTATTCTCTCACTTATTATCTTTCTTTCTCTCCTCCCCATCTTCATTCTATCCTTCTCTCTCTCTCTCTCTTCTCTCTCTCTCTCCTCTCTCTCTCTCTCTCTCAGACAGTATACAGTGTAGTCGCAAATATTTTCTACTGCCTCCATCCCTTTACAGGAACTGCCGGAGAACGAGCTGTACTGTCCGCCTATAACTATTCGCTGTGTTGACTGTCGGAGTTTTGGGAGGTTTACGTTGGTGGGCACCCACGTGATCAGCAACCTGCACAAGTTCATGTATGTACCTACCACGACCCAGGCCAAGAACACTCTACAGAAGATATTCCCACGTGAGTCATTAGCATAGTGGTTCTTAGTGTAAGTCCCTTGAACTTTAAACTGAGGTCAAGGCCATTCATCATGACATGACATACAGAGAGAAAGGAAAACGGAAAAAAAAAATTAGTAAAGACGAAATACGGAAACTAAAACTTAAATAAGATTTAAAACGAGATTTAGTTTTTTGTCAAGGGACGTAATGGCTGAGCGCTTGGTGTCCGAACCTAGGGGTGTTGACCTTGAATCTCAATAACGATTTAGTATCTCGGAATTTTAAGAATGCTTCTGAGACCAATCATCTCTAATAGGTACCTGACTTAGTTTTGGGAAGTACCGTTAGGGTGGTTTGTCGTTTGGCTGGCAGCCTGACACCTTCGTTAGCCATTGGATAGAGAGACAGAGCTTTACATTTGCCTCATATTATTATTTTTTTTTTTTTGGAAACTTTATTCAGTTTCTGTCTTTGATACTATTCTTTTTATCACATAGAGCGATGGCACTTTGGCGCTTTCGGCCTATTAAGCATGAGATAACTTATATATGTAGTCCACTAAATTCCTCATGAGCTCACTGCAATGCTGTTAAGCCTCAAACTTGGTTTGATGACACGTTAACGTGAAAACTCTTTTTTAAGTTCATCTGAAAGTGTCATTTACACAGTGGTAAAAACATATGTTTGCTCTTTCTGGAAATATATGTACTTATATTTAAATGACTAAATGTTGGTGAACTATTTTTCCATTTCTATTTCGGATTTTTTATACTGCATACAAATATCATTGCCAACTTTCAAAAAATTTACATAAAGATGTATACATTTAGATACTTCCAACAGGTTGTGATGTTGCAGGTCAATGTTGAAGCGTCCTATAACGATTGGTATCAGACATGGCAGACATGCCATTAGAAATAATTAAGTTGTATGTTCTTGATGACCATGTGATTGTGTTGGTCATATGAACAGCTGACCTCGGGCCATATCAGTAGAAGACGTCATCCAATCAGTTTCACACATATCTCATTTCCACTCTTCTCATTTTCAAACAGAAGCGCGGTGGCTGAGTGGTTAGACGCTTGGCTTCCGAACCTTGGGGTCCTGGGTTTGAATCTCGGTGAATACTGGGATTTTGAATTCCGGGATTTGTTTAGGGCGCCCTTAAGTCCGCCAAACTCTAACGGATACCTGATATTTTTTGAGGAGAGTAAAGTCGGTTGGCCATTGTGCTAGCCACATAACACCCTGCCCGTTAACCGTTGCGCAAAGAAACAGATGACCTTAACATCATCTGCCCTATAGATGGCAAGGTCTGAAAGGGGAAACCTTACTTACATTATCACACATATCATTTTCTCAGTGTTAAATTTCTACGCACTTCATTTCCACCGCTGTTGAATTTCCCTCCCCCGTAATAGAAATAGTACCAAATGTCAACGGAGTATATCATTGTCTTTTGTCAAATATTCATTCGTTCTTAGACAGTCATTTGTCTCGAATCATGTTACAACTGTATTTGCTGCGTAAATCATCTTTGATCAAATGTTGACTTTAAAAAATCAAATTTTAACATGAGTTTTTTTGTGTTTTTTTTTAACATAAGGTCAAGTGTTTAAAATCGGCAGTCTTGTGAATCACAAGAAAAGATAACTTTTCTCTATATATCTACAATATAAAATTCTTGGTTCTGACCACTCATTCATTCACTCATAATCAGTAGTTCTCCCACGTGTCGGGGACGATAAAATATGAAAATGTAACCTGTTGTTTATTTTAATATGTAACTAAGACAGCTAAGCCATTTTCAAGATCTACACCGCAGCTTTTAAATTGACCAAAAACGATTTTTGTATTCGCAAGTTCGAGCCAGTATGTATTTTAAAGCTGAAATATTGAAACTAAAAGATTACGCTTCAGCGTTTAAGCTGTTGGCTTTTTATCAGCAATTTCTTCGAATATTTATAGCACTCGGTTAGCTCAGTCGGTAGAACATCTTACTTTAAATCTGAGGGTCAGGGGTTCAAGACCCAAATTGCATTTTTTGAATGAAATTAAAGCAATTATCCTAGTCAATTAAAATGCGCAATTTACCTTTTAATTTGAACTAAGTATACATATACATATAAACTAAATAAAAACAAAAAATAAATAAAAGGTAAATTTTTTATAACATGTTTTAAGGACGTAACATAATCATATACAAATTAATTAACATGAGAATAATTGACCCGCAAGGTCCGCCCACGAGTTTGTGTGCAACGTTGACTCCTCATTTTTCAAAATTTGAAGGCTTTATAAAAAAAAAATCCTATCAATAAATATTGATACCCCAACTGTTTGCAGTGAAAGGCCTGGACAGTGTGAAGATCATTCAGTCGGGCTCGCCGGTGTCTCGCAGATCTGAAGACGTGGCCATTAATGTGGACGAGAATCTTCCCCTCATTAGCAAGGACCAGTGTATTACCATTGACACGGTAAGCAGGGTCTGCAAGAGTCTTTGACATGGTATACATCGGTCGACCTCAACGATAAGGTAAGCAGGGTCTGCAAGGGTCTTTGACATGGTATACATCGGTCAACCTCAACGATAAGGTAAGCAGGGTTTAGCGATGTTTATAAAGGTAAGCACGGTCTGACGTTTTGATACAAAAAGCATTGCTTACATCATTGACGTGGTAAGCTTATACTCTACGTCATTGATAAGGTAATCAGGGTCTACTACTGTGACAAGGTAAGATTTCGAAATTAAGACACGGTAAGCAGGGTCTACCTCTTTGACATAGAAGATAAGTATTGTGCTCTACAGCACCAAAGCGACTAGGGTATAATGGTTCGTTTGGGAGCGACGTTCAGTGAGTGCATCAACAGAGAAACATTTGTCAAAAGCATGGTCACTCATTGAGTTCTTTATGGATGTCATCGTTCTCTCTTGATGTCATCCTTCTCTCTTGATGTCATCCTTCTCTCTTGATGACATCCTTCTCTCTTGATGTCATCCTTCTCTCTTGATGTCATCCTTCTCTCTTGATGTCATCCTTCTCTCTTGATGACATCCTTCTCTCTTGATGTCATCCTTCTCTCTTGATGACATCCTTCTCTCTTGATGACATCCTTCTCTCTTGATGTCATCGCCACCCTTCCTTTTTTTCCTGATAGTAGTAACCATTCATTATTGTATGTACTCTGTGGGCCTGTATTTACGACAGTGTAAGACTGTGCGGGGGTTAAAGTCTTCACATTTCCAAACTATTTAACTTTTACTAGCATGTGCTCATTTAATATAGGAGAAAGGAAGAAAACGACATTAAATTTGAAAGTACTCTATTTAATTTTTTTGGGGTGAATATAAAATGCTTTTAGGTTTATTAATATTATTAAGTACATATATATTAAAACTCAAAGAGTGTAGGGTCCTCCAAACACAAAAACAAAAATCTTTCACAAGGCCTCCACTTGCTAAGATCCGGCACTGTGTGTCTGGCTTGTTGAGCATGTGAATTTATTTCACTTTGATCCTTAACTTTTTGTCAAAGTTGGAAATCTTGTTCATAACTTTCTCTTTCTTAAAAAAAAATTACGAACAAATTTCGATATGCATATTTCATATGCAATCAGAACAATGATACGAGATTCTCTTTGTTTATTTGTTCAGCTTCAGACAAACAAAGAGAAGAAAACGACCGAGAACAAAAAGACTAAAAGTAAAGTGGAAGACGATGAATTGGACCTGGAGACATTGGACTGGTGGAGCAAGTACTTCGCTTCAGTGGAAACTTTGATCAGGGTTAGTTCCCTTCAGTTGTTGTCGTACTGTAAAACTTTTGTCTTTTTTTTTTATTTTTATCATTATGGTTGAAATACAATTTGCGTATCACTAAGCAGAGAAAACGTTTTGACTTTGTCTAAAGAAAAAGTTGAATGACCTCGATGGCGATCTAATTTTAAAGCCGCAGTGGCACTTGCTGGACGTGGCTGGGTGGCTGCCTGGTCTTGCTTTGTGTGCGCTGGAGTGTCTTTCGGACTTCTCGATGGTCCCGGGTTCATACCCTCCCCGCTGCCATACCCCCGTAGTCCTGCAGGAGGTTTGGACTAGGAAGTAAATTATCTTCAACTCTGAAGGAATATCCAAAACATTTTTTATGTGATTTCTATGGACAAAATGTGTCACTGTGCAGGGCGCCCAAAGTGAAAATAATTTTAGGATATTTTAACGCATTTCTGCAGCTTTAAAAAGTAGAAAAATAAATAAAGCTTCCCCTTTCAGACCTTGTGATCTAGTGACAGGTGATTTAAAGGTCATCTGTTTCTTTGGCCAACTATTAACAACGAGGGTGTCATGTGACCAGCACAACGATCAACCGCCTTTACTTTCCCAAACTAAAGTCACATATTTATTAGAGTTGGGTGGACTTAGATGTAATGGAATGTAAAGATATTAATACAGACACATCATAGATTTCTGAATGTTGATATATTTCTTTATTCTTCGTCGTAATTGTCATAAGAGTCGAGTCGAAGTCTCTTTGAACCCTAGGCCAATGGATGCTCCCTACCATTGGCCTGTCTCAACAGCTCTTCTGTCTGGGAAGAAAAAAAAGATGTATGTTTATTACATCTCTATTACCGATGGCTGGTATACCAAGTTGATCGAGTTAGAGGTGAGCCCGAAGGCCGAGCACTCTGGGCACTCTTCCCACATTCATTTTCTGTACCACATCAGGCGTGCGAGTTTCCATCGAGGAACTGTGTAAGGATAGTGATATGGTTGTTGGGGGCTCTCTCCCATCCCCACCAGTGCTATTTACTCGTTACTTGGGCTCCCCAACGACCGTTTCCTTCTGTGAGTGCCCACCGCTGAGAAACATTGCCCGTGTTTTACTATAAATAAAAAAGAATCAAATCTTCATAGGTTTAGTAGAAATGAATATAAAATTGTTAGAATCAAAGAGACATTTAAAAAAAAAATTACAAATTTAGCAACAAAAAAAAAAGACAACAACAAACAAACAAAATACATGAAGAAGTCAACCAATAAACTATTTATTTGATGCAGGAAGGGGCAGATAAATCAGAGGTAAACGTTTTATTTATTGATTTGTCTCCATTTTTTTTCTTTCAACAATTTTCTACAGCATGCTAGACAGACATTTTAATTCAGAGATTTTCTTCAATGTACATTTTTTATGCTTCAGCGAAAACATTTGCTTCTTTGTCTTTCTCACTGCAATGACAAGCAAACAACAAAATCTTAAGTTACAAAGAACTCACCACTCTAGTATGTAACAGAATTGGATTATTCTTCTTTTAGAAATAAAGCGATAAAACACAGAGATACTTCACAAAAGTACAAATCTATACATTTTTCTACCTACTTATTCCATATTCATAATTGCACAGTTTATATGGAGTATACACTTTTACATAACAGCCCCATAATGCATAATATGTAATTGAATGTTAGGTGTTAGATAGAAATCCACACCGTTTGATTAATCTAGATGAGATTTGACATAACTGCTCTTTAGATAATTGTATATAAAGTAGAATAAAAAGTAGAAAGTAGAATATAATGACTATGTATGTGTGTATGTATGTCCGCATAAAAATCAAAACCGTTTGATCAATCTTGATAAAACTTGGCATAAATGTTCTTTAGATCATGGCGTAGACCGTAGTGTGTGCTTAATGTCCCATCCACAATCGGCAGGCCCTAAAATATTTTTTTACAAAATATCTAAATGTATCTTTAGTAAACAAAAAAAAAACTTTTTTTTAACAAATCGGATAAATACGTTTTCATAGTATTTTTTTTGTATTTAATAAAATGTCGGCCAAATGGGTAAACCCCATTTTCACACTGTTTTATCCAAATCTAATCCAGTACATCAGTAATACCCAAACTAAAGCCCGCAGTTGGCGGGTCATATCCGGCAAGTGTTAAATAATTCTCCCACTACCAAAACAACCTTAGAATCGAAAAATAAATTCCTAGCTCAATAGAAGAAAGAGACTTTACATGAATTGAGCCATTGAGCCATCTAGCCCACTCATAAATAGCACTGCCATCCTAAATCTCTGTATAAAAAAAAAATACGATAAACATGCATATATAAAAATAATTAGTTATTTCCCTTCGACAAAAGAAAAACTGTTACTTTTATTTATCCCCTTTTTATTGTGACCATGCTTCAATTAGTCCTAGATCTACCAGTTTATCATTAGATCTACCAGTTTAGTCCTAGATCTACCAGTTTAGTCCTAGATCTACCAGTTTATCATTAGATCTACCAGTTTAGTCCTAGATCTACCAATTTAGTCCTAGATCTACCAGTTTAGTCCTAGATCTACCAGTTTAGTCCTAGATCTACCAGTTTATCCTTAGATCTACCCGTTTAGTCCTAGATCTACCAGTTTATCCTTAGATCTACCAGTTTATCCTTAGATCTACCAGTTTAGTCCTAGATCTACCAGTTTATCCTTAGATCTACCCGTTTAGTCCTAGATCTACCAGTTTAGTCATAGATCTACCAGTTTAGTCCTAGATCTACCAGTTTATCCTTAGATCTACCAGTTTAGTCCTAGATCTACCAGTTTATCCTTAGATCTACCAGTTTATCCTTAGATCTACCAGTTTATCCTTAGATCTACCAGTTTAGTCCTAGATCTACCAATTTAGTCCTAGATCTAGCAGTTTATCCTTAGATCTACCAGTTTATCCTTAGATCTACCAGTTTAGTCCTAGATCTACCAGTTTAGTCCTAGATCTACCAGTTTAGTCCTAGATCTATCAGTTTAGTCCTAGATCTACCAGTTTAGTCCTAGATCTACCAGTTTATCCTTAGATCTACCAGTTTAGTCCTAGATCTACCAGTTTAGTCCTAGATCTACCAGTTTAGTCCTAGATCTATCAGTTTAGTCCTAGATCTACCAGTTTAGTCCTAGATCTACCAGTTTGCTATCAAGACTATATCCGAATTTGCTACCTAATGGACGAGATGGATATGACAACATTGAAACCTGTCACGTAGTCGAACTTTTGAAGAGTTTTTTTTTAAAACGAAGTTCGTGATATTAAATGAAAAAATTATGCATATATAAATGTATTATCACCTGAATTGGACTGATCAGTAACCTCATTTTTTACTCTACCACCCCCCCCCACCCACTTTTCTACTATAACTGTAAAAAACATTTATACAATGGAAAACACTTTTTTTTCACTGTTATATTTTTTTTTTTTTTTTTTTTTTTACTTTCTTTGGTCACGATTATTTTTTGTATTGTTTCAAATTCTTATTTTTTTTGTTAGCTATAAATCTTATTCACAATAGATACATTTACGTGTAATCTTATCCTTTTAAATTTTGTAAGAACCATTTTTAATCAAATCAAGAGAATGTTGGTATTTAAAAAGTCCATTTTGTTTCACCGAAGAAACAGAATGCCATTAAATTTACTATGATATTTCAAAATCTTTAATTTTTTGGGTTTATGTTAATATAAATTTCTCTAGCATGTTTTTTTTTTTAATTGCTAATTTTTTTTTAAATCCTTCAACATATCTGATTGTAGACATTTTAAAAACGTAACACTTTTTTTTTTAATTGCACAGTGATTTTTTTTAATACGTACAAACATTATACTATAGTTAATTTAGTTAATTTTTCAATTTTAATAGAAACCTCAAACAGATATTGCCGTCTTCTTATTAAAAGCATTGGGGGCATGAGGGGGACTATTTTGGTAAACATTATGCATAAACTTCTTAACCAAAATTTAACTCTCTAGGAACATGGCCACAGCAACGATGTTTTCAACGTGGAGCTTCTGGAAGCAGAGAGTAAGGTTGCAGACTTGGGTAATAACAAAGATGATGCTTTTAAGAAGTCAGCCAACGGGAGTTATGGAACTTTAGGAGGAGGTCTTCCTAACGATACAGAAGGGGAAGGTAATATACATTTTTTACTGTCAAATATCTTAATTTTTATCATTTATAAATCTTTTGTAATGTACCGGCACTTTGTAATAAACGTGCTAGTTTTGTTGGCTATAATAGTTTCAGTCTTACAGTATTAGTCTATCAAGCTTGTCTTTTTACAAAGCTTATATCAACTTTGTCTGTCTGAATGGTAAAAGTTTTCTCTACGTTATTTCTCCCACACCCAAATTTTGCAACTGACAACACAAGAATCTATAAAATAAGAATTAAACCAATTAGTTAATTAACTATTGTTTGGCATCTTCAACAAGGAAAAGAAATTGTACTTGACAGATTTGGTGGTATATGTTGAATTAGTCTCCTTGAGGACTCTTGAGTTCTGAGTGACAATTTTTTTATGCATTTAAAAAACGATCGTGTAATCCTTCACCGAGATACCCCCATCTCCCCCCCCCCCACCACACACACCTTTTTCACAACTAGTCCAGACAAGTGATAGGATCATAGCGCATTGAGAAAGCTGAAAGCTAAACAAAAACAATTCTTAATAAATAATATTTCGAATCGCACATATTTATTATGTCTAGGTTAATCATATGTATAATTACAAAACTGATCCAAATTTAATGATAAAATTACATTTAATATTAGTTTGTTTGTTTGTTGGTGTTTTTGTAAGTATTTTATATGTTTTTTCTTTGTTCTTTTTCTTGAAAGAAGTTGAAATCAAACAAGCGAAGCGCTTTGACAAAGATGTGAAACGCAGAGAAGAGAAAGAAAAGAGACAATCCAGACCCCAACAAAGAGAAGGCACCTTGGCCAAACAGTTGTCCCCCAAGGCCCAACGAAAGTTGGACAAACTGCTGAGCAATACCTCACAACTAAAGGTGAGCGAGACAGGAGTTTTTTAAAACCTAGATCTATGTAATAGTGTTGGCGTGTGTTTGTAGGCCTATATTACGTGTTTCTTAATTTTATTTCATTTTTAGTTTTTTTTTTATTTATTATGTGTGGTTTTTTTTAAACCATTCAATATTTTTAAAATGTATTTGTTAGTTGAGCATGCATGACTTTACGTGTTTACTAGACATTTAGATAGATCTCTTTATTAGTATTAGAGTTTGGTAGTTTAGTATACATTTTATGTATAGATATAGTTCAGAATACAAAATTGTGGTGTATCATGGGGCCCCATCACATTGGTTTTCTTCGTACCATTTGTCAGGGTTGTGTTAAAGCCTTAGTTCGTTTGCCCGGGCCCCTGAACATTCAACAGGCACCTTCGTGCTTATAATAAATCATTAACAATGTAACTGTTTAATGACATGAATATAAGTAATAATGACAACTGATGGAGTAATGACATTGAGTCTAAAATATTCTAATATTGTGGTTATAGTAATTAAACAATAATTCTGCACCCTGCTATCACACAACTCAACACAATAGCACGTTCAACACTGGCATACTGTCGATAACAAACTCCAATGTAAATCTTGATAATCCCAAAACTAACTCCCTGTAGAGACATAAGAAAAGACAAATTGAAAGGTCTAGTCTAATACGCTAGGGCAGCGAAACAACTGCGAAATGCAGTAATGCCTTAAATACTCACCCTAAACAGGGGGACACAAGCGAAAGAAGTGTTCCACCAGCATACTAACAAAAACCCTCTATAAGCTTAAAAGCAAGGTATCAAAGAAGGTGCGTTCAATAATTGTGCACATAACAAACATTGGTGCTAGAATACCATAACCTACGCACCGACACTATTAGTTAGCCCACACTCTTTGCAGGCATATCTATAATTACCTTAATTTGCTACTATCAGACATAAGTTACCACTAACAGACATAAGTCACCACTATCAGACATAAGTCACCACTATCAGATATAAGTCACAACTATCAGACATAAGTCACCACTATCATTTATAAGTCACCACTATCAGACATAAGTCACCACTATCAGATATAAGTCACCACTATCATTTATAAGTCACCACTATCAGACATATGTCACCACTATCGAGCATAAGTCGTAGCTATCGGATATAGGATACCGCTATCGGACATAAGTCACCGCAATTGGATATGAGTCAACACTAACGGATATATGTCACCACTATCAGACATAATTGTACAAAGACGCGCTTTCATGTCGTTACAATGTAGTGGCTGAGCGTTAGAGCGCATTGTTTCCAACAAGAAGGTCTCAAGTTCGAATTCTAATAAGACTTTGATTTTACACTAGTCCACCCAACTTAAATAGGTACCCTATACTAGATGAGGAAAGTAAAAGCATTTGGTTGGTGTACTGGCCACATGACATTCTCGTTAACCGTCGGACATTAAAAAAAGCATAGCTCTTAACATCTTGAGTCCCATGGATCGCAAGATCAGTAATGAACGATATTATTCTTGTGAAATTTACCATTTCTGGCCCCACTATGGAAATCCACGTTTTATAAAAACAAATTTAGAAATGCCTTAGAAAAAAACAACAACTGCGGTTCATATTCACATCCTCAGCTTTCTGACATTTCAGCGCTCAGATTTCATGAGAAGGTTTCAATTTAATAAACAATCCAAGGATGATAACTCTGAAGAAAATATAGGAGTTATTTCTCTCATTCGGGTAACAGAACATTCAACACTATGAATAATTTTTCTAAAACTTTTTTTTTTCATTATTATAATTCCTATTATTTTTACTTTTGTTCTCTATTTATCATCAATATTTACAGCCAGCAATTAACCAATTGGCTATAGCTTTAGCTATTTACTGCTTGCATTTGAAAGACATTATCCTTCTCGTTCAACAGAAGACTTCCAAAGATTCTTTATTTAATTTACATTTCATTTTTAACTCACTATTTTAAAAATAAATTCTGTACTATAAGCTCAAATTTTTACTTTTTTAGTAATTTTCATTTCATTTTTATCTTTTATTAATTTATTTTGTTAATTTCAACTTTTACAGGATTTTTTTTTCCTTTTTTTTGTTTTTGTTTGTTTTATGGGTTAAGTTTTAATTCTAAAATTGTTTTTTTTTTCCTTCTCAAGCATGAAACATAATTATTATCATTTTTTTTTTAATTTGTCTTAAAACATTATTAAGTACTGTAAATTTTTATTGTGCCTATATTGCTATAAATAGCAACTTATAATCTAATCGATCAGTAATAGTAGAAAAGCTTATATTTAAAGATTCCTAAAGATTCCATTACTTAAGGATCATTAATTCTTTAGGGGCTAGTTTGTTCAGGCTTTGTTTTTTTGCAGTATAAATCTAGAAAGAATCAGATAGTGTTGAAAGCAATGAAATAACATTGTTCAATTGGGCGAAAAAATAAAATAAATTATCACTTTGTAATGCCTATTATAAGCTATCCCGACAAGACCAACGTCTAATCTTTCGACTCAGGACCGGACACAACAGAATGAGGCAACACATGTACCGGAAGCTCAAAATTGAAACCAGTGAAATCTGCCCATGTGGAGTGTCACCAGAGAATGCTGACCATTTTCTACAAAACTACTCTCTTTACCAAGAGGCCCGTCCAAGACACTGGCCCCAAAACACCCCAACAGAAAGAAAACTATATAGAGAGCTCCATGATTTGGAAACCACTGCGCAGTTCATCTCATGTATTGGTCTAGTCATCTGAACGCTCCAATATAACAATGAGAACAAAGAAGAAAGATCACTTTATAGGCTGCACTATTTGCTATTATTTTTTTTTATTATTATTTTTTTTTTGGCTTGGGTGCAAAGGAAGAATAGTCTTTGCGCTAATAATAATTTTTTGCAGTTTTTATTTTCATTTCATTTATTTATTTTTTGGCTATGTTGCTTTGATCATGATGTCGCCTTATAGCAACTCGAAATAAGACTATTGGAAATACAATGTAATAGTAATTCATTTGAAATTAGAACATTGTAGCCTGCAGCAAATGAAAAGCATAACTAGTTAACATTGATGATTGTTCATCTCTACAAAACGGAAGGGAAAAAGTGTTATAATATAATATAATATAATATAATATAATATAATATAACAACAGCTCCTTATTGTATCTCATATCTTCTTTTGTAGATTTCATTTTGATAAAATCTTTCATATCTATATCTATATATATTTAACTAGATCTATTTGAGCTTAACCTTTTTTCCCTCTTAGGTGTTTAACGTAAGCTATATTCACATAACCTTAATGTCAAAAGTCTTTAGTGATGCCGCAATGAACCCCAATAAGGTTACGCTCAACTTTGAATCTCTTTTTTTTTCCTTATGTCCGATTAGCAATTTATCACAAAATAGATATACTATAAATTACTTATCAGAATATCAGGTATAGGGTTAAAGGTTAGAGATTAAGGACTAGGGGTCGGGGTCACATCTGCCCATTATAAAATGTTAACGAATGAAATAAACGACTAATAAATGCTATAACCAACTATTGTTTTGTTCTGTTGTTCAAAGGTGTATCCCACCGAGCTGGAGAGTCAGACCCAGTTTGAAGGCTTCAGGGATTGGCTGCATACCTTTGAACTCTACCGAGGCAAGAACATGGGAAACGATGAACCGGATGAGAACAGAGTCGTCGGGAAGTTCAAGGTCACTTCTGCTTTTCCAAATTGTAACCTTTAGATCGGATAACATACTTTAAAAAAAAAACTACTAGCAATCCATTATTCTAACTATAACTGGTTCATACTTTCTACTCGTACTGAAGATTGTAATCTTCGGATATTTATTTATTTATAATCTTATAGATGTCTATATCCTCAGGGTTCCATGAAGATCTACAAAATACCTCTGCCACCGGACATTGAGGACTGCACCATCACAGGGGGTGATCCAGCTTATGGCTTGTTCCAAGGTCTGCCGAGCAATGAGCCGGTCAAAGTACTTGTCCGTGTCTACATAGTCAAGGTCAGTTGAGTGGACGACTTTGTAGGGATTTTTGTTGTTTAACTTTTATCCCCTATGACCTATAACCAATGATCTATGTATGTATGTATGTATCTGTCTATCTATCTAGCTATCTATCTATCTATGTAATATGTACACACACATCACTATTGCATTTCAATATTTTAACAACAGATCAACTGAAGATCATTATTACATTAAACAAAAATACAAATTTCTCTTCAAATTAAAAACAAAAATATAAAAAAAAAAAAAAATCCCAAGGGAGATAATTGATGTCACACTTTCAAAATGTTGTGATTATCTACCTTTGTTGGTTATGCAAATACTTTGTTTTGATGATGTTAAATTATATTAAATATATAGAGAGAGAGCTCCTCCTTCGTGATCGAAGATGAGCACATTTCTCATTTCCTATGGACTTGAAGGTAAATGTAAAGTCCAATCTTCGCTTTAAAAAGCCTGCCGCATACGTGGCATGGGTGGGCTTGGTCAGTCGCAGATAACCTTGCTTCTTCTCTCAAGCTTTCACCCTGGCCACTCTTCTTGCCTCATATCTTGAGACTCCGAGACTCACAGCTTCACGCCATGAGGAGCGATCGAGAGCTAGTGCTTCACAGCCGTGAATGTCGATATCGCATTCCTTGAAGGTAAATGGCTGCCTGGTCGTGCGGTTTGCACGCTGGACTGTCGTTCAGATTTATCGATGGTCCCGGGTTCAAACCCTGCCCGCTCCCATCCCCCGTCGTCCTGCGGGAGGTTTGGACTAGGAAGTAATTGTCTTCAACTCTGAAGGAACATCCGAAACATGTAAAACAAACAAACAAGGAGCTCTTTGAGAGTGTTTTGTAGCGCTTGTATTAACCTCCCTGGGAGCGCTTTCCAGCACACAACTCCCCGTACAGAAGTTGTTTGGGAAGGCGTTTGTCTAGCATGCGGACTACATGTCCCGCACATCGAAGTTGAGACCTTTTTACTGTCGCATTGATACTGTGCATGTTGGACAGCTTTAAGATTTCTGTGTCTGGTATGTGGTCGGACCAACGCACCTTATGGATACTCCTTAGACAGCATAGATGGAAGGAGTTCAGCTTTTTTGATGTGCCGGGAGTATAGGGTCCAGGACTCTGATGCATATAGGTGTGACGGGAGAACTACAGCACTGTAGACTTTCAGTTTTGTGGAGATGCTGAGTCCTCTCCGTTGCCCTACTTGTCCTTGAAGTCTGCCAAAAGCAGCACTGGCACGAGCAACACGGAAGTCAACCTCATCATCTAGGTTGGAGTTTGCTGATATAGTGCTTCCCAGATTGACAAACTTTTTTACTTTAACTAATTTCTGGCCATCTATGAGAATGTCTGGTTCTGTGACAGATTTATTTGGGGGAGATTGGTGCAGCACTTCAGTTGTTGTTTTTTTACATTTATGGTAAGGCCAAAATTTTTCCAGGCGTTAGCGAAGAGGGACAGGCTCTTTTGAAGGTCTTCTTCATTTGAGGCATTTAGGGCACAGTCATCTGCGGATAGCAGGTCTCTGATGCAGTCGTAGTTTACTTTAGTCCTTGCCTTGTCACAACCAAGAGACAAATGCCTGGTTGTGTGGTATGTGCTCTGGACTAACGTCTTGGTGGCCTCGGTATGAAACCCTGGCCGCCGCCACCCTCCGCCTTCCAACAAGAGGTTTGTGCTAGGATGTAATAATCTTCAATTCGAAACGAACATTTGAAAAGTAAAACCTTAAAGAAGGCTGAATCCCTTTGTAGATGACACATTTCTACCGACGACATAGACAACATGGTCTACCATGGTTTACCGGGAAAAGGAACTTTGATGTTACAACAGGATCGCACTGCTTACTAGATGAACCATTGTCGCTCTGCAACTGAAGTCAACCAACAGCAACCTACTTACAAAAACCTACGTAGTGGGCAACCTGCCAAGAGCAACTTACTGTAGTGGGCAACCTACCAATAGCAACTTACTGTAGTGGGCAACCTACCAACAGCAACTTACTGTAGTGGGCGACCTACCAACAGCAACATACTGTAGTGGGCAACCTACCAAGAGCAACTTACTGTAGTGGGCAACCTACCAACAGCAACCTACTGTAGTGGGTAACCTACCAACAGCAACTTACTTTAATGGGCAATCTACCAACAGCAACTTACTTTAATGGGCAACCTACCAACAAAAACCTACTGTAGTAGGCAACCTACCAACAACAACCTACTGTAGTGGGCAACCTACAAACAACAACCTTGTGTAGTGGGCATCCTACCAACAAAAACCTACTGTAGTAGGCAACCTACAAACAACAACCTACTGTAGTGGGCAACCTACCAGCAACAACCTACTGTAGTAGGTAACCTGCCAGCAACAACCTAGTAGACCTTTTTTCTTAAAACAGCACACTTTTATCCAAGTTGGAATAGTGAATTTAGAAATATTATTCTTCTTATTTCAAAAGCATGCTCTGTAATTTTATAATTTTTGAAATGCCTAGTGGACATTTCTCAAGGGGAGATAATGCACGTGCCAAATCTTATGCTACATTATCTCCCTTAGTCCCAGGTCTTACAATTTTGTGTTTTCAAATTGCACTTTAAGATCTCTTTTCTTGTTTGTGTTTGGTCCAAGTCGATAATTAAAGATTTCACTCTAATTATCCTCCCAGGTGTGGAAACACCCGATGACACACACAAACTCTCTCTCTCTCACACACACAAACACACTCCTAGTGACTGTTAGCAACTGGCATCAATGGTATAATATAACTCATCGCCCGCCTTTTCTTCTTCTTGCCCAGGCCAACGACCTTCACCCTGCGGACATCAACGGCAAGGCGGATCCCTACCTGGTGATTAGGTTGGGCTCCAAGTCTCAGAATGACAAAGACAATTATATTTCCAAGCAGCTGAACCCAGTATTTGGCAAGTGAGTTCCAAAAGTAACTTCTTTTTTTTTAATTGGATATTAGTATATAATATGGCTGCAGACTTTCGGGATATAATTAGTAAAAAGTAAAGTATCTCTT